>NW_027271164.1:2602500-2905000 GCF_040938485.1 Diadema antillarum | reverse complement strand
GAAAATGAATAAATAATTGTTCAACTTATCAATGAATCTTGAGTAGTTCTTCATATGTTGAAAAACACTAGAATAAATATGCAACAGAACACTGAAACTTTTCTCGGAAGCGTTTCATAAACTAATTTTTACTCTTTCAAAGTTTGGTAACGTATCTGGCGTACCGTAAATGAATCTGTCGGTGAAGTTACAGAGCAATTTCTACTAAATATTCTTCATTTGAACATAACTTTAATTTTTTATGGAAGCGTCATTCTATGCAGAATTGTTTTATGAACACTTTGTTTTACATAACATTATTTGTCACCGTGGGTGCCCTGAATTATACGTAACGTATCTGCTAAATCCGAAAAGCAAAAAAATGATATGCTGAATCTTAGCTTCGTCTTGTAAGATAAACGTTCAAAGTTGTTGCATAGAATATGAAAGTGGCTGGGTTTTATAGAATAGAACTTTGGAGTTTATGAGCACACAACGATTTGTTTGTAAAAACATTTACAATTTCTTTTCAGCATTTTGATTGTGTGGTAACGTATCTGTCGGAAAACTTGGCATTAAGTTGTGAGACACTGATGCAGAAAGAAAAATCATGTGGAAGTGTTGGTCTTTTTCACCTCTCTGTCCTTTTGGTGTAAGAATATAATCCTGAGGTCCAACAAAACGAAGCATGTAAAATGTGTAGGGATGAATTTTGACCAGATTTGATCCCCAGAAAGCACAAGACCAATGAGCAAAATTCGGTCACGTATCTGGGGTAACGTATCTGTGGTAACGTATATGGTCGATCATATTATCATGAGAGCGATATCTACCAAATATTTCTCACTTGTACTAAACTTTAATGTTGAATCGATGCGTCATTCCGAGGAGTAATGTATAATATACAATTTGTCTGACATTGCAACATCTGTCGCAGTGGGTGGAGTGAAAAGTATGTCACGTATCTGTCCAAATAAAAGTGTAGAAAACCGATATTTCAAACATTGTACCGTATTCTCAAAAAAGAGCTGTTGCACAAAAAATCTAAGTACTTGCAATGTATGAAGTATATCCTCAGGGTTTCATATACACAGGGTCATTGCATAGTCTTGTTATTTTCGCAATGCTGTAACACTAAAGAAACTGGTAACGTATCTGGCGGTGAACTTGGCGACAGGTTTCAAAAGGCTGTAAAAAAAGAAGTCAATAAAAATTTTGGAACTTTTTGAGTATTGTGATTAGCTCATATGATATGCTCATCGTCCATGAAAATGATATTTGGAAAGTGTGTTTGTGGACGGAGAGGAGCAATAAAACATAATTCTGAAATAGCCGTCGACACTGCGTTTTTGGGGTCTTAACGAAGTTTAACAGCAAAATTTTATACAAAAAGGCAGATAACCGCATTTGATCGTGTTTATTTTTAACAAATAAAGTCCTCGTGATATATTATAAACATTTAAATAGTATCTAATAGGTTTCAGGGAACCGCAAACTGTCATGGAATGTCGGCGACACCAAAATTCCGTATTTGAACGCTTTTACTGAGAACGGGCCATATGTCCTCACTAACTACCCTTTGGCTGACTTCAATGGGCGAATCCGAAAGTTCCTGGCTGAGAAGCCGTGCACGGGTAATGTATGATATTGTACTTTCTTCAAATGAAATTACATATTTGGGGTGACCATTAATACAATTGATATCAATATAAAGGTAGATATTACATTCTTCTTGTCACAAGGGGACACTATTGCACTTTTTACATGTGCATACTAACATTATTCTTTAATTTTTTTCCAACATTTTCTTTACAAAATTCAAAGGAAAAAACTTGAAAAATGTTGTGTAAAAAACCTATGGGAAAATCAATTCTAATGGTTCTTTACACGTTTTTACACGCATTTTTCCTATTTCTATTCAATATAGCCGAGGGCCTTGATCTCGACGTTTGGACACACACTACACCACGGCAGAAGAAGTGGAACAAGTGATAAAGGAAACAAGTTGCAACCACAACCAGATCATGGTAAATGGCGAATTCTGGAGAGCGTTTGGCGAATGGATAGAAGTGAGTTCTTGAAATGTTGCAACCTACATTGTTATCCCATCCCTAACTTCCCTTTAGCGTCAGTAAAATAGGTATTAGCATCAGACATAAGTAAATATCATTGCTAAAATGAAACAAATTTAAAATGAAATAGGATAAAATATCACAAAGTATAACAAAGTGTGACGAAGTATGATGAAGTAAGCGATAAACTGACCAGCTTGTATTGATTCAATTGGATTATTTCGATGATTGCAATTTGTTTCTAATCCCACTTGTTGAAATCCCATTTTCTGTGTCTCATATTTCTTCAGGTAGTCATCAGGACCGAAGGAGAAGTCAACTATGTCAAATTCGCTCTAATAGAACATGGGATGCGATGGGGTGATGTGTGAGGACGAATTCAGCCATTTCATGAAACTAATACCGCCACGATGTCTAGACTACCTCGAGGTGCACTCCGGCCTGGACCTGACGATGACGGAGGGACGGATAATGTTAAATGGCGAGTTACGAAACACCCTTCGTAAATAAGAAAGGGTGTTCCAACCGATGGCGGACATGCTAGGAGTTACTGCAATCCTGAAGGTGGCGGCAGATGGCTCAATCATTGACATAGTGAATATTTATTCATATTTAATTATTGTGTCTAAAGTTCAAATAAAAAACGCAGGTATTCATATATATCATTTTGTTGAATAGCAGGTGGGAGGTATAGAAAATTTTCTCAGATTTTTTCATATAATTTTTTTTAGAAAACGTTCCAAATGGTACAAACCCTGTAAAAAACATGTTTTAGGAAATTTTCATTTCACAGAGGTTTTGTACACAAAATTTCAAAGACAGCTGGAAGCACGACTAACAGGAATTGCACTTTGAAACTTACACATGTTGGATCTTCTATCCCATCAATTATTTTTTGAAAGTATGAGTGCATAACTATACTTAGTCTTCCTTCCAGCCGCTTTCAAATATTGTATGTATGGTGTATACCTAAAATTTCATTTTAAGACGGCTGGAGCAAAGACTAACTGGACTCTAGGCCTGAAAATCACATATTATGTTAGATCTTGGGCCAGCCCAATAATTTGTGTGAATTTCGAGTTCTTAACTATAATTAGTCTTCCAGCCGCTTTGAAATATCGTATGTATGGTGTATATAAAAAGAATTAAAGACGGCTGGAGCAAATACTAATCAGACTTTCGGTATGAAAATCACATATGTTGGCCCTTGGACAAGCCCAATAATTTGTGTGAAGTTGGAGTTCTCAACTATAATTACTCTTCCTTCCAGCCGCTTTGAAATATTGTATTTTAAAGTGTATATAAAAAAATCAAAAACGGCTGGAGCAAAGACTAACCAGACTTTCGGTCTGAAAATCATATATATTGGACCTTAAACCAACCCAATCGTTTGTGTGGAGGTTGAATTCTTAACTATAATTAGTCTTCCTTCCAGCCACTTTGAAATATTGTATTTTAAAGTGTATATAAAAAATCAAAAAAGGCTGGAGCAAAGACTAACCAGACTTTCGGTCTGAAAATCACATATATTGGACCTTAAACCACCCCAATCGTTAGTGTGGAGGTTGAATTCTTAACTATAATTAGTCTTCCTTCCAGGCGCTTCCAAATTTCTTTTGTGTACAAACATATGGTAAAATTAAAAGCGGCTGGAGCCAAGACTACTCGGAGTTGAGATCTAAAATTTTGGAAATTTGTATATCTCGACTAGGCCTATCTACCATATCAATTTGGGGTCTTAACTCAAAGGTCAGTCTTATGTGATTGAGCCCTAAAGGGGGTTTCACACCAGGCTTTGCGTAGAGTTGCGTAGAGTTGCGTAGCGACTACGCCGAAATCGGCTGCGTACTCATGAAAAATAATTGCGATGATCCGCGCAGGATTTGCGTATCCCCGGCGTAGGGTTACGTATGGTTGCGTAGGAAGCGCGTATCAACCTAGCTTATTCGGCGTGTAGTGGGCGTAGAGTTGCGTACATAAACGTAGGTCGGGCGTACCGGCCGCGTAGAGTTGCTTACAGTTGCGGGAAGTTGCGTACCGCGGGCGTATGCACAAATTAATGAAACTGCAGAGCTACTTCAGCATAGCCTTCTGCTTCTTATTCCACTAATTGCCTGCTGTTCAAACATGATATGGTGGGGAGGTTAAATCCTTTGCTGGTATATTCAGTTCTCCAGCATTTAGCAGTCCTAGAAACAGCATTCGCATAAATACGAACGTTTTGCAAAAATGAGAAAAGAGAAGAAAGTAAGATGTTGCAAGAATCAGAATTAAGAAGTACGTGGGTCAAATCTCGGATCCAGCGGCGACCAAGGGGCAATACGAACAATTGATGAAAAAAAAAACTGCATGCCGACGATGTTTCTTCATTTATCAATTTCATGTGATTTAAGCCACAGGCGTTCAATAAACTCTTGACACGACATGTACCGAGAATTACACAATAAGATACAAATTTCAGGAAATCTTTAGAACCTAGCTTCAAACTTGCCATAACCTTCACTTGATCAAGATGACCGGCAGCATTATCATGAAGTAACTTCAGGTTCGTGGAGATAAGTACAATGCCCACCTGCATTAAATGGCACTAAATGGCACTTGCAATTGCAGTAGCTTCCTCTACCTTATTGGGCATCCAAGGATCCAAGCCACCAATAACACGAGGAGACAACATGTCTTTATGTACCGATTCTCCCTGACACTCCTCCAGAAATCTTTACTAGCCTGCCAACTTTATCTCGTTGAGTTTTCACTCATGTCTGCGTGCGCTAGCCTGGTTGATTACTATACTGTAGCATACCTTCTACCCCACTCTCCATATATATATATATATTTTATGACTGATACAGCAGCTTCTTAGCCTCCTTGTTACAGTCTTTACGAGTCTTATCATAGACCATCCGGTGCTTTTGAACCCACTCCATTAGAACATGTACCCTTTCTTGGTCAGTTAAAGCTAATAAGGCTGGAAGCACGTTCTGTTTCCTCTACTTCGGTGATTTAGGGAACTTCCCGCTTGAGCTTCATTGCCAGATTAGTTCACACAGTTCTGGCGAATTGTCTGCATCTTGATCAGTAGAGGCATGTAAAAAAAAAAATGAGCAGGAGAAGAACTCTTGCACCTACCACAGCAGTTTGCTCTTCTTTTTCGGCCTTTTGCAGTCATTAGGCCTACAAAAGATATAATGAAGATTCGAAGAGCACAGGAAGATACATTCACCAGCCATTCAGAGTCCAGCGGGATGAATGAAATCATGTAGTTTTCAAACATGGATCTCATTGAAATGCCAAATTTTCTCCAATGATAGAAGTCTACGCAATTGTAAGCAACACTACGTAAATGTACGCCAGGTCTACGCAAGTCTACGCAAATGTCTACGTAACAGTGCGCAACACTACGCCATGTCATACGCGAACCTTAAAATTGACTTCGCGTGAACACGGTTTTATCGCGTACTGTTGCTTATAAATGGCGCACAGTTGCGTAGTGTTGCGTAGACTTGCGTAAAACCTGCGTATCAGTGCTCTACGCGGAGGGTACGCGAAAAAATTAAACATGTTCATAATTTTTTGCGTACATCTCGCGTACGTATTTTGCGTCCCTCGGCGTACTCTCCCATAGAGTTGCGTACTCACAGCATACAGATGCGTAGTGTTGCGTAGTCACTACGCAACTCTACGCAACAGTACGTAAAGCTCGGTGTGAAACCCCCTTAACTCTAACCCTAAACCCTAAACCCTAATCCCTAAACCCTAACCCTAGCCCTACCCCTAGGCTCGGTTCAAACGTTTTAATTATGTCAAAAATTTGACTTCCATTATTGCTCACTTATTCACAATTCGAAATGTGTTATAAAAAGGTATTTTCATATTTTCAGGCCTAATTAAGGTATGTGTGATCTAATTTTAGTATCTATGTCTATTATAAAGTTTTGGTACCTCAAAAGTTTCCCGGAATTTTTGTGTTTCAGGTTAAAGTACCTTTCATATAACTGACACTGTGAGACTTACTCGCCCCAAAGTGCTCTCATGTCTCAGTAATCATGCAATTAATTGCGACCAGCAGCCCCATACGCATAGCGTAATGGGGCTTCGCATTGTAGCATTCAGGATCATGACATATTTAGAGCGGTTACACACGGTCAAAATTTCGTCATTTGAATGATGATTCCAGTGAAAAATAATTCTAATGACGAATTTTTAGCACGTGTGGAAACAAATTAGAATCACGAATACTAATCACAATCACGAATTCAAATTCTAGTCCGGAGGTGAATTCCAGTGAAGTTTCACTCAAATTACGGTGCGAAATGTGCGTGTGTGATGCTTGACCTCCAAAACATCTTTTGAGGGGCGGAGCTTACGTGACCTTTCAAGCACTTCCGTAGATGATACGCGCGCCGCATGCATACACTCGATCGTACGTTTCTATACGAGATCGCAGTGTGTGTACCTATGTGTGTATACCTCGTTGTTTTGATTGACAAGTCACCAAGGATTACGTATTGCCTTCGCTCGAGAATTCGAATTCTAATCACAATTTTCGAGCGAGCGTGTGTAAGGTCCGATAATTCTAAAGACGAATGGCAATCATCATTACAATGATGATTCAAGTTACGAATTTTCTCTCGTGTGTAACCAATCGCGGGTAAATATCAACTTCAATCCAAAAATTTCTTCAATTTGAAGACTTACCAATTAAGTTGAAGTATTGAAAACAGGCTTTGGGCAACGTTTGGTTCTGCCAATAGTCCCTTTCTGTTCGAATTGATGACTGAATGTGACTCGGTCGAGAGGACCTTGGGAGAACTACATACATTGAATACTACGGCCAGCGCATGCGCACACAAACATCTTATCCGTTAATGGATTTGAAATTTGTGCGCATGTGATGCGTGCGCATGCGCTGGTCGTGTACTACCTCGGCGGCGGTCCTGGTACGAAACCATTATTGCATGATTACTAAGACATGAGAGCACTTTGGGGCGAGTAAGAAAGTCTCAGAGTGTTAGTAAACCTGAAACACACACTAAGACAAGGAAATTTAGGGAAACTTTTGGGGTACCAAAACTTTATATTATCTTTAACGCATTACAACATTTTTGCCGGTATATGTTCCTTATGTCCTACCACCTATGCTTATCATCTTCCTAGCAGGTTAGGATAGGATAGGATAGGATTAGGGCTTACTGAATCCCAAATTGCGCCTGTTCATGCATACTCTCATACAATATACCTAATTATATGATATGCCAAATTCAACCATTATTTTTAGTTGAAAACCTCGGACCCTACATTGGCCCGATATTGGAATAGGAAGGTGTAACATTAATGTTTTTCTTCATTAATGATATGTGAAACGTTTTACATTTATACTGCTGCTAGTCCAGGTTACATAGCTACCTGTAATATGAATTACAATTCTGAACTGTATGTTATACGCGCGGTCTATATTTTTACAGCAAACTATGTTCTTGCGACTCTGCTGCGTTAGCAGATTTGCTGTAACTTTACAGTACTTTTTTTGCAGTGCATGCAAATTGTCACATCCAATTGATCTCAGACGTATCAGAAAATACCTTAATTACGATAGTAATACAAAAACAATAGTTCATGCTTGCCTTACTTGTAAGTTAGACCACAGCATTCATGGTTATCATAATATACGAACTTCCTGATTTTCAGGTTGGGCGAATTTAGCAAGTCTAAAACACTTGTGCTACACTGATTTACTTAGCAGATAAAGATTCCTAAGGATCACTCTGAGTATTTGAAGAGATCTGCACTCTCTTCAAATTCTACAACATAATAAAGATCTTGTGAATTGTATACCCTAGACACATTAAAGAACTGCAATGTACCACTCAAATCTAACAAATATATTATACTCATGACCTGCGCACGTTGTAAGGATGGCATGTTCCGTTACAGTGTAAAACAAAAGAACACGAGGAGACTGAGCATTTGCTTGTGCAACCCGATACGATTGGATTCACTTACCGTTAGAAATTTGTACATTTCTTTATACTCTAGCATCATTAATTTGAACCAAAACTAAAGACATCATTAAGCTTATCATTGAGTTCTTGCGGGGTATGATAGTGAATAATACAAAGGTTTACGAAATGATTTCATTATCATCAATTCCCGCGCGCACAGAGTCTGTCATTGATCTCGCAGCAGACCGGTCGGAGATGACCGACTCTCGCACACACTCAGAAGCTTCCACCGAAGATTCGTCGAACGAAGATGACGGCGTGGAAGCGTTGTCTGAACTCTCCGCTGAATCACCAGAACTAACTAAACGAGCAACAAAAGAAAGCAAAGTGAAACAAACGAAACGGAAGCAGAAATCATCGAAAAAAAGTGCCAAAGAAGAAATGAGTGAAGTGACAAAGAATAATTATATTTGTGTTCTCTTTTCCCAGCAGCCCTAAATAGTGCCCAAATAAATTCAATAAAATGCTAATAAGGATATCCATTTCTTGAATAACGTAGAAGATATTTTCCTGTAGCTATTAATTGTATTCTTCAATTTTCTTGATTTAAGTCAGTAAAGCAATCATCCCAGGG
The DNA here is from genome assembly GCF_040938485.1 of Diadema antillarum. Lineage (NCBI taxonomy): Eukaryota > Metazoa > Echinodermata > Echinoidea > Diadematoida > Diadematidae > Diadema > Diadema antillarum. The sequence continues at coordinate 2,896,376 of NW_027271164.1, read as the reverse complement.
GCATCGTTCTGTTTTAATGATGGGGGTAGGGGAGGGACTTGGAGTTTGAATATCTGTGCGAGGGAGCGGAGCGGCCTAGCGGGGGGAGGGGGAGGACAAATTGGCATTTTCAGACCTGGAATTCAGCGATCTGGTGCACACTTTTGGTGAAATTTGGGATTTTTTTCCTATCAAAAAACAAGTAAGAAAAAGAAATATTCATAGATAATTGAATGACTACATCGTGGTATTTCAGCTCTTGCTCCGCCTGTGCGACATCACTGTGAAGGCCTACTAAATAGTGGGGCCTATCACCGGCGTAGCCAGGATTTGATCTTAGGGGGAGCGGTTAGATGCGAGGGAGCGATGCGAGCGAGGGGGGAGGGTGTAGGAGGGGAGTTTCCCCCTCCCACAGTGAGAACTTTTTGCATATTGATGTTGTGAATGGTGCAATTTGATGCATTTTTTTTTGCGTGTTCTATCGACTTGAAACAGTCCAACATGTTTAAGGTAGCAGTACATTTTATGTAGATTATTATTGAACAATTTTGTCTATAAAATGGTACCATTCAAAGAAACTTCTTGTCTTAATAATAATGAAATAATTTGCTTCAGAATGGTCTCATATTCAAGTAATGTGCAGTTTAATGCTTCCAGGTTAGCGTCCCTGGTCAGTGACGGAGCATTAATCTGCACATTACTTGAATATGAGACCGTTCTGAAGCAAATCATTTTCACACAACAATAGATATACAATGAACTCTTGAATGAATCCCATAAGGATTGGAACAATCATCTCCCAGCATTTCCACTGATTCCCACTGATCAGTTACTAGCCTTCCCCTTTAAGAAGAATGTAAAAAAGCTGAGTTGCAATGCAAAAAGATAAGGCACCCGGTTTAGATGGAATTTCTGCAGAGTTTTATCAGGTGTTCTGGCCTAGAATACAAGCGTTTCTCGTAGAAGCCTTGAATGAAAATTACTCATGTGGAATCATGTCAAATACCCAAAGAAAAGGTCTCATCACATTGTTATTTTAAAAAGGTGATAGTCAACAGCTGAAGAACTGGAGACCTATCACTCTACTCAACTGTGGCTACAAGATAATAGCAGCAGTTTTGGCAGTAAGGGTACAAAGGTCATAGGCGGAATTGTGAATGGAACGGAATGGAACACAGACAGGATACATAAAGGGCCGCTTAGTTGCCTGCAATGTAAGGTTAACGAAAGATATCATTGAATATGTTATGAAAAGCGGTAAAACCGGAGCAATGATGCTAGCAGACTTTGATAAGGCATTTGATGTCTTAGACATAGAATTTTTGAGTTTGTCTTCAGAAAGGTTGAATTTTGGTGAATCATTTCGAAAATGGATTCGTATTCTTCACACACACATATCAAGCTCTGTATTGATTAATGGTTGGATATCGCAAAGTTTTAATGTGGAAAGAGGAGTCCGACAAGGATGTCCACTGTCATCACTATTATCTATTTTAGCAGCCGAATTCATGGCAAACAGTATTAGAGAAAACAGAAGTATTCGGCCAATGTAATTAGCAGGCTATGATTTTCAACTGAAACTGTTACAATATGCTGATGATACTTTGTTTTTTGTTCAAGATGAAAAATCGTTTGAGGAAATTTTAAAAGAGTTATATTTTTTTGGAGATGTAGCAGGTCCAAAGATTAACAAAGATAAAACATTCATGATATGGTTGGGTAAACAAAGTGAACGCTGGAATTTAGATAAGTTTTATTTGAAGTGGTCGAATAAACCAGTTGGATATTTGGGGCATTATATTCATCCTGATGACGCAGCTTTGGAGTTAGATAGGGAGCAAAAATTATTCAAGTTGCAAAAAATTCTTGACAGTTGGACAAAGAGATGTTTAACCATCTTTGGACGAGTTATTGTTTTAAAAAGCTTAGCTCTTAGTCAAGTTATTCATTTGATAATGGTAGATTCAATACCGCTTAAATTTTTGAAGATTTTGGAAAATATGATGTTTAAGTTCATATGGAAAAAAAATGACAAAATAAAGCGAAGTATTATCACAGAGGATTTCAGTAAATGTGGAACAAAGATGATGGATATACAAAAACAATTGTTCAGTTTTCGGTTGAAATGGCTGGGTCGTTTTCTCAATGACTCAAGAGATATATGGAAAATAATGTGTTCATATTGGTTTGATTTGCTAGGGGGTATTATTTTGCTGCTGAATTGTAACTGCAACACGAGTATCATTAATGATATTGATACAAAAATCCCTAAGTTTTATAAAGAAATTTTACAGGCATGGGAACAAATACGATATTGTACTACAGTGAAAGATATCAACAGTGCAAACAGTGGGTCAACTAATGTTTGAAATCAGATTGTTTGGCATTAAAAAAAATTATATTATTTGACAAGCTTTCACTGTTTTATAAAGATTGGTAGGAAAGTGGCATACTCTATAAAAGAATTAATAACAATTAATGGTTTCCGGTCTCTGGAATACATTATGTCAAAAATAAATTTTAAAACAAGAAAATGTACTGCAATTTTTGATTATGCAACATTACAAAAAGCAATTCCAGTAGTACGGATTAATATGATAGATAAGGAAATGTTTTATAGTTATATCAGAAAAGACAATGTATTGTGTATACCAAGTGTGTGTTTCAAAAAAAAAGTAATTTTATTATGGATCTAAGCAGCAAGGCTTTGTACAATTTGATACCTTCAAAAAAAAATTAACCAATACATGTTCTTTATACTGGGAGAACAAGTTTCATTTCCGAGCTGATTGGGCCAGTGTATTCAAATATGATTTAGAAAAACAAACTACGAGAATTTAATTTGAAATTGTTGTATGATTTACTGCCAGTGAGAAGTAATCTATTCAAATGGGGTTTAAGTTATGATGATTTGTGCCCGAACTGCAAAGTAAGAGAGGACATCGTTCATGCCTTCATCGCATGTAAACTTAATTATTTTTTTATATATACGTAAGGAGTCTGTTACATTAAATCAAGATGTATACCATGCAACAGTAACAAATATCAACGTTTCACATTTGCTGAAAATACAGTGCAAGAGTCACTATAGCTTGTTTTTGACAATAGCATTTTGGAGTATTTATAAGCTTATTTTGAAACGGAATGAAACCAGTAATGATAAAAGAAGCTGTTCTTTAAAGCACGTGTATATGAGAGAAATTAGAATGAGAATAGAAATACAATGTTACATAAAACATAGAAGAACATTAAGGATAAATGCACAATTGTTACCAATCGAATTGTTGAATCTCTAATGCACGATTGTGTTTGTATCACTTTTATGTGACATCGTCATGACAATATTATTTTGATTGTGTATTTTGAATGGAATCCTGAATAAATCCTCGGACGAGGCAAAAGAAAAAAATTATCATCATAACAGTTCAAGCTTTGTGGACGTCAGTATGAAGGAGATCCATCCCACCCAATAATAAACAGTCGTTATGTAGAAAGAAATGAAAAGTTTCTCGTTAAAAAAAGGAACAAACAAAAGCATCATGAAACATTAGTGCCTGTGTGAGTTAATGTTGATTGCTTTGCGGAAACATCGTGGTAAATGATGAAATAAGATCCAGAATATATCTATTAACAGGAGTTCATGGGTTCGATTACATTCAGGTGCCTAATGGTTTGTATAAGATGTTTGATTGCCATGATTGTATACAGCACGTAGATGGGTCTATATTACATGGGATATTGTAGAGTGATGATCCCAGGCCCCGTGGGAGAACAATTCAAGGCCAAGAGACTGAATCGATAGAAAAGTTTTTCTATCTATTAATTAACATTTTCATTTATTCCGTTTTCTATTATCATCATTTTGGTGACAGAGTTATTTCAAAAGCATTCAAGCCAGTTCTGCTAAATACCTTGGCTTCTTATAAGGCAATGACAAGGTCTTCTCATCAAAATGAAACATGTACGTGTACGTGTAGCATATACTGTTATAAATTAGAGAGCGATTAAGTATTTTATAAGAATGCAAGTTAAGTGTTGTGTTCCTCATCTGTAACATTGCTAATCTCTGTAGGGATTGACTTTCACATATAAACATGATATCAACAATATAAAGTGTTTTTATTTATTCATTTATTTATTCGTTTTCTTTAAAAGCAGGCTTGTCCCGTTCAGAGCCCCAATGGCCTGCTTTGCAAGGGAGCCCTGCATCACATACAAAGGTTACAAAATCAAACAAGAATTACAAATAATATCGGGCAACATATATACAAATAGAAAAAAAAAACAAATGAAAACATAGTACGACATAATACAAGTGGTGGTCATATGAAATAATAAATAAATCAAAAGATAGACTGGTGAAGCCGGAGGCGTTTCTTGAAAACTGGTAATGAAGGGGATGATTGAACGGGAATTGGTAGTGAGTTGAACATTTTACAAGCGGAGTATGAGAGGGAACGTTTCTTATTGTCTGTTTTTGGCTTAGGTAAATATAACTGATTTGCTGGGACATGTCTGGTAGGATATATAACATTACGTTGGGATTTTTTTTAGATATAATTTAAGTAAACCAAGGACTCATATATTTAAACCTCTCCTAAAAAGATCCTCATTTCTCATTTCTAAATCTAATATTGTAGGCCTACTCAATACACGATGACGTCATTGTTCTAAAATATACTCTTGGTATAAAGCAAGACTTAACTACGTTGAGCCTCATAAAGAATAAAATATCACCGGTAGTCTTCTGGGAGGCCATTTCTTGGCTTTCCGAACAGCATTACCTTTCCACTACATTGCTACCATACACATCCACATGATCCTCCGATTTAAGCATTGTGGCACGTCCACTGTTTAACTTTGTTATCACAGCCATCGGATCAAAGTACAAACTTCGACAAAGTTACAATTTGCATGAATGATAGTGCTATCGGGGACACAGCCTGGAACTGAGTTTGTGCCAGCCTCCAAATGCGCCATTGACACGAGCAAGACAATGATTATTCAAGCGCCATTTAGAAAACGGTGAATTAAACGTTCAACTTGGTTCTTTATCATACCAGCAATTCTACCCACTTGGTAAGTATTTATAACTGCACGACTCAAAACACTTGTCAGCTGCTTGTGGACACTATGGTGGGTCCGCACTATACAATTATAGTCAAGTCGGTGTGTCTCACGTATACATATAGAGTTAATAGTCCTATTGAATCTCCACTCCGTTTCCTTCGAGCGTCTTGTTATAGTTTAGCTGTTTCCTCTCGCTATGATGTCATTATACAATGTATAATGAGAGTGAATGAGTAATGGTGAAATTTGATGTCATGACATGCGCCCGGTGTCGTATTTGTCGTAGGTATATAGGATGATATTTATTAATATAGCATGAGCCCCTATTGCCTTTCCATAAAATGAAATTTAGATAGATTCTGTAGATGTAAATAGATTTCAAATCACATGGTAGTTGCCATGAACGAGCACTTCTTTTTATTTGCTTTGGATGGATTTTAAGTGTTTGTTCTCGAAATCCCGTCGTGGGTGATAGACGTTGACGGATCTTAATATAAGATGAAAAGAGACACGACCGCGACACAATAAATGCTGGAATTAACCAAGAATTGTGATAGGAGCCAAACAGTCATTAGACAACCGATTGACCACTACTGAGAAAAAAAAAAAAAACCAGTCACGATTCTACTCCTTTCATAATATCTTCCAGGAAATGCTAAAAATGATATTCAAATCATTTGTGATAATTATTTATCAGCTTCTGATATTATCGTGACTGTCGAAAGCTTCTTCAAAGTTGCCAGAAATCAGCTTTCAGAGAGAGAAATATTTGTTTGAGCTTTACTGTATTAATCAAAAAATTATGTAGGCGATAGACGGTGTGCTGTGTGTTTGATTTTATTTCATTCTATTTTACTTTATTACTTTTACAAAGTAAATATAACGTTTAAAAAAAAGTATTCCAAAAATATTCAAACAATTGGGACAAAGTCTTTGTAATCTATGCAAATTAAAGACCTTGATCTTAAATCGGAACCTGGACATTGGCAAGGATGACAGATTTTTTTTTCTTTTTAATCATCCTATAAATAATACAGCTATTCATACCAGCAAAACAAGCAATGGAACACTGTTAAAAATAAAAATTGATTCAGCGGAATTTCATCTTTGATATGCGTCTTGAATACCATGATAACATCGTGATATTATAGATTAATAAAAATAAACCATACAGCAGCATGTGTAAATTGAAGTAATCCACATTTTATTTGTTATCGATTTTTTTTCCCCTGAGGGTTTTGCTTCTTTATTCACAAGTGCAAACTTGGTAGGTCACCGAGGTCACAATAGAAAATGAAAGAGTCTTGGTGAAAATATACGTGAAAATTCCTTTTGTTCGTCAGTTTGTTGTGAAATGGTGGTTGTTAAAAAGAGTAGTATGGATGGCCGCAAACTGTCATATCAAGAAATTAATTTGTTGCGGAGGTTTAAGTTCATTGGCTTAAAGATAATAATAATAATAATCAACAGTGCTTATACACACATACACACACACACACATATATATATATATATATATATATATATATAGCGCATAACATATCATGACATTGCATGATGTCTCTATGAGCTAAAAAAAAATGGAAAGATTATACAAAAACATACAATTTCAATTACAGTGATGGTACCGAGTTTCATGTTTGCTTACACTGTAAAGATAAAAAATGCGGGTGTTTTCAAAACAGACTCGAATCTATTGCTATCAGTGATTTGTCTTAAATTCTGGGATAGAATATTCCATAGGGTAGAGGCGTTAAAGCAACTGTTCGTGATCCATAAAATTTGCTTCTTGTATTTGGAATAGCAAATAAATCTGGGGATTTTGAATGAAGGTTACTCTCTGGTGTGTAGATTTGAAGTACGGTAGTAATGTGGAGCAAACTATAAAATAGAAACATTCGAATGCTAGTTGATAGCAATATCTTAAACTGAATCCGACTTTCGACTGGAAGCCTGTGTAAGCTTCTTAGAACTGGTGAAATTTGTTCATGTTTCATAATTTTTGGATACTACTCGTGCAGCAGAGTTTGGATTGATTGTAATCTCTGTATCTGTTTGACCGGCAACCCACAAAGCATTCCATTACGAAAATCTAGGTGGCACATGACCAAAGCATGAACTAATCGTTCTGCTGTGTGTTGTCAATGAACTCTCGAATTTGCCATATTTTGTCAAATGCGAATGAAGCAGAGCGACATTTTCGCGACACAAAATTTTCCATGAGCAATATATTCATCATCCAAGATAACATCTAAATTTCTGCAACGGTGTGCTGCATGGATTGTAGTACCACCAAAATCAAGAGACTTTATGGATTCTACTGCCCCAAAACGCGAAGAGATATGGAGAAATTCTGTTTTGGCACTGTTCAATTTTAGCTCATTGAGTATCGACCATTCCTTTGTCGCTCTGATACAAGATTCAATCTGTGGGATTACATTCTTAACTTCACATTTCTTAAAAGCCAAATGAATAAATGAATTGGTTAAAGATGCACATGGTTCTCAAAGTAGCTATATAGTATCAGTTTATTCAATAGCTGTGATTAGTCTTCATATTTCGCGACAATTTTTTTTCATTCCTGTGTTAACCCTATAAATCCCAAGTTACAGTATTTCGGCTCCCTCCCGCTATTTACCAAAACATAAAGAAATATATATGAAATATGCTAAAATCACGCTTTTTCTTTACATTTGTTTATTTCCAGGATATATGTTATCATTTCATACCAATCATTTTTATATTTGCCACAAAGGAAAAGCAAGTCAACTTTCACTATTTGTTATGGTTGAAATTTCTCAAGGTCAACATATGGGGCAGTATTCATTACAATATAAAGAAATATTTGAGACCTATGACGCATTGTTTGCAATAGGTATCTAATACTGGTATCACATTTCATATTTCCATAGTATTGGAAATTTGAGTTTGCAGATTGATAATATGAGAAAAAAATGATAGGCCTAGTACATGCAACCCTTGTGTGAAAAAGACACAAAATAAAAGGGTAGTCTTTGGAAAATACTGGGTTTTTTTCAATTATTTTTTATACATCTATTGTTTTATGTCTATGCCACAAAAAGTAAAGAAAATGTATTGTAATAAGAAGACCATTACAAGCTAATTCACAGCCATCATTACTTCGTATTTCGGTCCTTCAGCAAATTACAGTCAAGAAAACGTCCATTTCATCCATTATTATATTGTTATCTGAAATTGGAACAGAAAAAAATGCAAAATCTGACGAACGTGGTTGTAAGGTTACGGTTGCCATGGCAACCAGCAATATCGGACGTAGCTAAATTATATATCAAAATGTTAGCAATACAATTTTAGGAAAAGTCACCAAATTTGGTTAAAATTGGGTAAGGGGCGTAGGAGTGGCAAATGAAAATATGTTAGGGGCACAATGTGCCCCCCCCCCCCCCCGTGATATCGGTTGATAAACGCTTTCCAACGGGTGATCCCACCACTGCAAGCCCTTGAAGCTTTTACGTGCCATGCACCTTTTTCTTTCAGTTTGCTATACTTTTCCATTTATTCTTTTAAGCTGGCGTGCTTGCTACCTTGTTATGACCTAAGAATCCCTTTGTTATGTGCTACGTGTGAAACATGTTCATTTCATTCTAAATTGTATCATTGTGTAGAAAAAAATAGGGTGGTTCTATGCTCCCATCAGTAATGTTTATAATGAAATAATACTGTTGGTCGACCTAAAGGCTAGGTGTTCCACGTGTTCATTCTGACCAGATACTTTCAATGTCACATCATGTCAGTAGAGTGTGTCAGACAGCAAACCTCGATCTGAAAAACATATCTCATGCTAGAAAGTATCGTGCAGAGAATGCAGGTAACCATGCATGCAGTATGCTCTCTTGTTCTGAGCAGGCTTGATTAAGGAAATTTTCTGCTGGCAAATATGAATGTCAGTGATGTGAACAGACTTCAACAAGTCCAACATCGAGCGGCTCTCCTGGTGCTGGTTGTAAAGAATAGATCACCTAGTGCTCCTTTACTAAAGCAGTTAAAACACTGGCTCCCCAACAAAGATCACATTGATTACAAACTAGCCCTTCTGGTTTACAAGTGCATGATGAATAGCTCGTCAATACCTATCCCACCTGCTACCACACATACAGTCTACAATTCCTGTCACAAAATGATAAAACAATCCTACAAATCCCACAAGCAAAAACCAAAGCTTCTGATCGCACATTTTCATATGGTGGATCTGTCGTCTGGAATACTTCACCAAAACGACTCTGCCTAATATATGTGTATCAGAAGAAATGCTTAGAAGGAAACTTAATAAATGTTGATTATGTTGTCTCTATATTTCGTGAATGTCGGATGTTGATTGTATTGCGATTTGATCAGATCCTGCAAAAACACTCAAGGAGAAATAGTTATCATTTGTATTAGTAGTACTTAGTAACTAGTAGTAGTATCAAGCTGTGTTGTAGGTCATTTACTTTTTATGTTGTCCACTTTATGTGTATATCACTGTAACCTATCAAATTTCAAGTAATGATATCAACTGCAAATATGCAATATTGAATAATGAATTAGCCAAAGTTCAAGAATGGTTTTAGCAAACAAACTGAAGCTGGATGTTGATAAAACATCATGTATGATTTTTTTTTAAATATAGGTTTTCCCGGCCAATTTCGCACTTTTGTCAATCCAATTCCTAATTGCTGCGTTCAATTTAGCAAAATTTAGCGTAGATGACATGTTGGGTAGTTCAATTCTATGATCTCTTCATTCAAATTCATTTTGGAGCGTTCAAATTATCTTTACCCTCATTCTCATTAACACTTTTTCAATTGAAATTCGTAAAACAAACACCATTTCGTTATTCGTTCTTTCAATTTAGAATGATATAGTCACGTGATCACGGACATGCCGCACTCGTTCATTCAAATTCATTTCGGGGCATCCAATTTAACATCTTTTGCAGTCAATTTAGCCCGCATGTTTATACTTTGGTTCTTTCTTTATTTTTTTTCAACATAGTTATTGTATTGCAGGTGTCATTACATTTCATATTTTCGTTCTTATTTCAGAGATTTTGGCAAAAGATTTTTTTTTCTTCAATGTGCTTAGTGATTCTTCCAGACCGAAGATATAGTGCATCATGTGGCCACAACCACTGACAACTTATCTTGCCGTTGAGTGCTTTATTCCGAGTGTGTCGGCCAGTTCTAGGAAGTCAAGGTTATGATCATCAAATGTTTCTATAATTCTTTTTCTGTCTTCTTGAGAAATACGTCTGTATCTAACTTGCGCTGTCATGACTGTAAGAAGATGAAATTTATCTGTAGTATTGGTACATGTAGACCTAAAATGAAATGTATGAAAAAAAAGGGGCGTTACAGGACAACAAACCCGAGTTATGTATGGTAAGAAATATGATACTTTTACTGCTTAACAGTGCGTGGATGAAACAAAAAATCACATAGAATACGCGTTTAAATGTTATCACCTTTTCAAAAAAGAAATAACATGACGTTAATTTGAATGAACATGTTAGGAACTTGACTGCCCGTACGCGAAATTGAATGACTGAAATACCCCTTTCGGCCAGTGTTGGCAAATTTGAATGACTGAAGAGCACGTGCCAGTTTCAATGCTCGTTTTACGAATATTCGAATGGCACATGTGCAAATTTCATTGATCGAAATGCTAAATTGAACGACCAACTTGCAATTTTGAATGACAGAATGTGCAGTGACGAGGATTTTCGCTAAATTGAATTAACCTTTTATCAAATGGACTGACAAAAGTGCGAAATTGGCCGGGAAAACCTATAAATAAAATGATAGTTGTCACCGATATCAACATTTAAGTGGTCCGCCCAAAGAACATAGAACTATAGACCCAATAGAAGACATTTTGGTGCAGCTGAATATGGGCAATCCAGCCATCTTGTCGGGTGAAAAATGAAAACAAACTTTTTCAGGGGAAATTCAGTCCAAATACAGTGTTTAAATTAGTCTGATTAGAAAGAGTAAAATATTACGAGTTCAAGAGTATAAATCTGATCGAATAAATAAGAAAGAAAGAAAAATAAGAAAGTTATGACATTTTGAAGTTTCGCTATTTTGGGGGGTAACAGTTCTTGAACAGTCAATATGAATATACAGATGGCAAAGCGAGCATGTCATTCCCTCACAACTTACCATGTAAAAAATTGTAGTTTGTACATAAAATTTTGAAATTGCCAGTTTTTCATTCAAACGTAATTATGCCCGAGGCTCAAATCCTCATATATCTAACTGATCACTATTCTGAAGTTATTCAACCAGGAATAACGTTTTGTTTCAATCTTCAATGACCGAAACGTAGAATTTTCTTCGTTTTTTATTTTCTTCGTTTTTTTTTTTTTTTTTTTTTTTTTTTTGTCGAGCCCACCGGAGGTGTGGGGAGACTAAGGGATCGCCTGCGGCGTCTGTCCGTCCGTCGGTCGTCCGTCCGTCCGTCCGTCGTCCGTTCGTCCGTCCGTCGTCTGTCCGTAACGCTACAAAAACTTGAATAACTCTCTACTGAGGATTTCAATTTCAATCAAACTTGGAGGGAAGAGTGGTTATACAAAGTTACACATTTTACCAAACATGAAGGGCACCTCAATGTCAAAGGTCACAGGCAGAGGTCAATGAACTTTAGGGCCTAATGATAAGTTTTTAGGGCGCGTTTCGTTTATGGCTCGTAACTTTTGATGTATCTGTCTGTTTGTGACCAAACTTAGATGGTAGATGTCCCTTGGGAAGTTGAAGGTTGTCACAAGGTCAAAGGTCACAGACAGGGGTCAACGAACTTTTAGGGCCCAATGTTAAGTTTTTATGGCGCAGTTTGATTATGGCTCATAACTTTTGATCCCTTTGTCCGTTTGTGACCAAACTTGTATGGTAGATGTCCCTTGGGAAGTTGAAGGTTGCCACAAAGTCAAAGGACACAGACAAGGGTCAACGAACTTTTCGGGCCCAATGTTAAGTTTTTATGGCGCATTTTGATTATGGCTCATAACTTTTGATCCCTTTGTCGTTTGTGACCAAACTTGGATTGTAGATGTCCCTTGGGGAGGTGAAGGTCATCACAAGGTCAAAGGTCACAGACAGGGGTCAACGAACTCTAAGGGCCCAATGTTAAGTTTTTAGGGCACGTTTTGATTGTGGCTCATATAACTTTTGATCCCTTTGTCCGTTTGTGACCAAACTTGGATGGTAGATGTCCCTTGGGGAAGTGAAGGTCATCACAAGGTCAAAGGTCACAGAAAGGGGTCAACAAATTTTCAGGGCCCAATGTTAAGTTTTTATGGCGCGTTTCGATCATGGCGCATAACTTTTGATCCCTTTGTCCGTTTGTAACCAAACTTGGATGGTAAATGTCCCTTGGGGATTTGAAAATCACCACAAGGTCAAAGGTCATAGGCGGGTCAATGAACTTCCGGGAGTTAGAAAAATATTAATTTCTTGTACGCGAATGGGCGAGACACAATTTGGCACTTGCCTTGTTTTGTTTTGGTTTTTCTACATGATCAATTAAAATTGTAAGGGTATGACACGGTTTGCTCACTCATTTGCATATTCATATCCACTGTACAAGAACTGTTTTGCAGAAATTAGCAAAACTTCAAAATGTCATATAGCTTCCTCATTTTTCGTCCGATTTCAGTCAAATTTGTACCGTTGAACTCGTAAAATTTTACTCTTTTTATCAGAATAATTTTATTTGCACTGGATTAATATTTTCCTCTTTAATCAACATTTGCAATATCCACATGAACAGTGTAAATGCGCTGCTGATCCATCGCCTACTGAAACGCGCGCTTTACTTTTTGGGATTTAGGCACTTCATACTCGGTATATGTGAAATTATACTCAGGCTAATCGTTGTAGGAAACGAAACTTTGTAACTATTAAACAAAACCAGCGAAGTGAACTTAAGTTCGTAGTTTGGAAAGCTGATCTCTTAAAGCAAAGGAGAAAGCACTAGCACTATGTGATTTTCTGAAAGAGAACATTATCTCTTTGGTATCGCTGATCATTACATGACTGACAAATTCTGAATGTGATTGAGGTAGAAAAAATATAAAGGCAGCATTACCTAGTCTTAATTTTAATTTCCGAGAGCCAACTTCTAGCTGCACCAGGGGTGGGGTAGTTTTCTAGTCCATAGATAATTTGATGTCATGGTATACGTCCATACACACCTAAACATCACTGGTGCAATGTGCAGTTCTATGAGTACATTACTGTTCATTTTCTGTTTTGTAATCAAACCCGTCATAAGACGGTATCTTGTTCTTCTTGATCATCTACCGCCCATCATACAGCAGGCCTGTCATGCAGTGGTAGATTCAAGTCTAGACCAGCATTTTTTTTTAATGAGCGATATTCATCAAGACAGATATACTTGCTGGTATCTACATTGTTTGATGTTTAAAAAAAAACTGCTCCATTATGTTATTAGTATTAATGCTCCCCCACTCGGTCTTTTCGCTCCCTATTCAGCTTGAGTGTCCCCCCACAAAATATTGAATATATTCTTGTTCCCCTAAAAGCTGGACTGCCACTTTTCCTATACGTTGATGGCCATGTGTGTGTGTGTGTGTTTGTGTGAGTGTGTGTGTGTGTGCACGCGCGCACGCGCTCGTGTGTGTTATAATTTGAAGAAATTTAACTTATTGTGATCGCCTCATCCCCCCCCCCCCTTTCCGGGTCTGAGTACCTGTCTATCACGCCGTTGGATGTGGGTAACTCAGTAAAAAACAAAACAAAACAAAAACCAAAAACTGCTTCTTTAGCAAATTAAATGAATAATATGAACAATAAATGAATAAATGAATGAATAAAGAAAGAAAAATAGAATAAAATGAAGTTAGTAATAACAATAATGCAATTGACACGACTGATCTAGCTTCTGTAAACATGCGTGCAATAAGAAATCTGGAATCTGATTTCATTTTTTTCCTTATATAAACATATTCTGCGACGTTTGCGTTTCCGAATTGCTTCAGGATTTGTCATTCCTTTCAATAAATTTCATGTAAGAATTCATCTTAAATCAGTATCTTCGAATCTATACCCTGCAGGCAATGCTTATTTCTCTTTCTTGGTGTAGTCGATAATTCACTCATTCAATTTGTTGTCATCTATTAACTTTTGTTTAAAAGGGGAATATGGAACGATAAAATCAAACAATATTTATTATATACAATTCAAAATAAACAGGCCCGACAATAGATGAGAACCTTCCATGGAAAGAGAGCGGAGATTAGGAAGATCTAAACCCCATCTGTTTCTGATACAACTTTATAGTTTGGACTCCTTAACTTAGAACCCCCAACTTGGGGAAAAACATTTTGAAACAAATATCCTTCGGAATCTGTTTGCATGAGATACAATAACATACTATATTCACGTCCTACATTCATCTGAGGGATGAATAGATATATCCATGTCATTGCGGATCTTTTATAGAGTAATCCAATGAGTCATAGTTGTTTCGTCACGTGGAAAGAGCTGTCATCACATGAAGTATAATTACGTATGTTCATTTTGACGGCGCCTGTGAGACATGGAACAATTCATGGAACAGCAAATGCAACACTTTACCATCTGTTTACTGGATTTTGTATCTAAAATCAATGTCTGATATATTGAATTTGTTGCAAAACTTGATTTTCAAATACATATTATTTTTTTACTTTCGTCTATCCGTTGTATTTTGAACAAAAAAAAAGTCACAGAAATAAACTGAAATTAAAATCTTAAAAATAAAAAGTATATCGTCCGAATGAATTTCACGAAGCTGACAAACTAGCACATCAATAATTTTTTTTTTAACAAAAGACAAGAAGTAAAAATGTGATCTAAGAAAAAAAAAAGAAGACTTTGATATTAATCTTTCGTGAAGAAGGACTGAGTTATAATATGCTTTACCAAGTCTTTTCCTCTTGCAGTCTATGACATTCTTCGCAAAATTTGTATTGTATTCTGAAGATTAAAAAGATTTTCTTCTAATTGCCATTTTCTTTTCGGACAGCATGGCACCGTGGGGTGGATGATGTTATTTGCTGGCAACTCTATAGGTTGATTCGCAGGTGCTGTGTAAGAGGTGGGAATCGCACAACTACTTTACTTATAAGGGGGCTTCAAGGGCATTATTTAGTTGTGTTTTTTTTATTCTTATTATTTGATATCTTATTTTTTTACATTCCAAAGTGTTTTTTTTTTTTACTTCCATGGATCTTAAAGAGGGATCGTCACGCTGACCGAGGGCTATAATGCTTTCTTGTGTCGATGAGGTCAAAGAGGCAACACATTGTTTTTCTTTCTTTTTTTTTCTTCAGTGTTAAATGTTGTATCTCCTATTTGATCTATGCGCGGCTGAAGTTCACAAATTTTAGTCAGAAACAGTCGTTCTTTTGGCGATGGGTCATCTTTCCATATCATTACTTTTATCTTGAAAGATTTGGCATTGCGGTAGGCCCTTGTGATGCTTTGCTTTGGGGAAAAATGTATGCAACGTGCAATTTCAAGAATAAGTAATCCCACTAAAGGATTAAAGGGAGTTTGTTTCTTCCAATACAGGGATTTTATCTTTTTCCATAAAATAAAGGATTGAAAACCCATAGCCAAATACACTTCCTGATGGGAACATGATGTTCAACAAATGTGTGCCTTCATAATTAATGCTTGCATTTTTACACACAATGTGGCTGGATTTATATCATTAATGTAATCGCTGATGTTAGTTCTTTTGTTTTTCTTTCTTTTTTTGTAAAGCGCCGGGATATATTGACTACGAATGATGGTGGCTATAGGTAAGTTTGCTATTTACATAGACCATATGTAATTCAGAAGAGAAACTGGATAAATGTATGTATATATATATATATATATATATATACATATTTATATATATATATTTTATATATATATATATATATATATATATATATATATATTATGTATACTACTACAACATTATGACTGGTCATAAAGTAATCGGGATTAAGTCGTTTCAAAATGATTATAATATCTGAAAAAAAAAGATATGTGCACAATATTTGTGCTTACAGCTCAACAGTTGCATATAACTTTTTGACATTGCTGTAGATGATCATTGTAGTACATAGGTGAGACAGAGATCGTATGTGAATTTAGATTCGACCCTATAAGCTTTTGTTTTCCATAAGGCCAAGTCCTCATGACAGAGTTTATATCTGATGTTTGGTCCAAAGGGGAAGGTTATCCCTATAAAACAGTTATGGCTATTCTAATGGTTGACTGTGTCAGTCATTTTATTCTGATGCAAGTCTGACTTTGCTTTATCTGCAAAATCAAAATTATAAAAAGTAACAAGCATGCCTACCTTAGTGTGTCTCGATGGATCTCAGCTCCACATGTCTAGATGAGCTCACAGAGTTATAGCATGGGTTTGAGATATCGAAGGGTTATAATATCATGAATGCCCAGTTACAAGCAGCCCATAGTTGTAAGTTGTATATATGGCGATCAGAATCAGATGAAAAATTACTTCGTTTACTTCCTGCCAAGTTACACTCTATTGTCTTGTGAACAATATATTTGTTGAATTTATGCAACCAATTTCAGCAAATCGCAATCGAGTATTTATCAAATGAGGTATGTCATGACCGATTGTGTTTGTCATTCAAACCTCTACTGGCAGGTGACTACATTTGGGTGGCAGTTATCATTGCTCTCGTCATTTTAATCTGCTGTTGTGCGACGTTTTGCAAGTCTTTTGGATCACGACAGGATGGCGAAAACAGTAGCGGTGCTAATCAAAATCGTGTGCTCCATGTCGAGAGTGTGTACTCGCCCCCGTCACCCGGGATTCGACCCGATGACTTCTCACCACCGCCCATCTATTTAGACTACACCTCATCACCGTTCAATTTTGCCCCCGGAGATGGAAACGAAGGTGACATTGGCTTGACTAACATGGGACAAGATATAATCGATGCCCCACCTTCTTATGATGACGTCATAAAGGCCGATAGCAGTCGATGTCGAAGAGATGGGCAGAATGAGAATAACAATAGGCCTTCAGAAGGACCAGACGCATGACAACGTGATCCACATGATCGCCAAACTTTATAAATACTCACGAATTATTATATACAGTGTATGAATTAAACAATTCCCGACATACCTTTATCTGAAGGGTTGGACATATGGAAACAAATAGTCTTATACCGCTTCGTAATGGGAATCTGCAAGGAAAATACCGCTTCGATGCCTATCTCCATATAGGCGCTGCTGGATACCCGTGAACTGAATGCCTATGCACATTCTGATGACAAGTTCGAAAAAAAAAATGGCCACAAAATGTAGAAGACTGCACTCTAAGCAATACCATTGTGTTAAACTGCCAATTATGCATCAAATCTTACATTCCTACTTAAGCAACCTGTGTGCACATTAATGATTCTTTGAAGTATGCAAATTACAATGCTTCAATTAGCGGTGCAGAACAGAAGATATTATTCTGACGGCCTTGTCATTGTAATGTCAATCTATGTCTGTATCTATTACGTCGATCAATAACAAAGTTAAAGATCACACTGTGGCATGCTTTCGTGTTTTGACCTTACATTTCCGTATTCTCAATTTGTTTATACGATACAAAAGTAGTGTAAGTGTGATCCCTATAGTGAATGTGATCCACGACTCGTGCAGACTTCTCAAAGTAGCGTTCAACGCAGCGCCGGACGATTCCTGACGCACAATACATTTTACATTTGTGCTATCTCTATTGGCACAAATGTAAAATGTTTCAATCGCTTACTGAGGATGGTTAAGATACACTGATTAGATAGCGTCATAGTCGCTGCATTTTTCATTACAAAGATCGACGATGTAAAGCTCCTTAACTGCCAATCGAAGTGTAAATGCAGATGCCTTCTTTTGCATTGATTAAAATTAGTTCAGTTGGCTGTACGTATAGGCCTATATTAAAGTGGCGATAGCGTAAATACAGTTTACGTTCAAGTTGTCTTGGACCGATGGTATCAACTACTAGTATAGGACTACTATAACGACTATGCACTTGTTCCATGGACACGATTAAGCTATTGACGAAGTTTGTCTAAGAAGGATCTCTATTCAATTCAATGCAATTCAATTCATTTATTTTCATTCTTCTTCTTTTTTCTTTTTCAACAAAAAACATAACACAAGATAAATCAAGTTTTACATCATAAACAAAGAACATTTGCCTTAATTAATAAATGGTATCAATAAACATAGGTATCAATAAACAATAAACATCTCTATGTATATAGCATAGGCATCAATAAACAATAAACATCTCTATGTATATAGCAGGCGGAAAAGCGAATTAAGAAACGAACTGAGATTAAAATATTTACCATCATTTTCATACTCACCGCAGGATCCACGGAACGTATTTTAATGTGTGTGTGTGTGGGTGTGTGTGCGTATGTGTGTGACGGCGGGATGTGGTGTATGTGTTTGTGTGTCCCTGCGTGGAGGGGAGTGCATGCACGGATACTGAGGTTGAGGAGTCAATGCTTATCGCCTCCCCATCCCCCTGCACTCCCCAGCGGAATCTCCGGGCGAAACCTACGGGATTTTTTTTTTTTTTTAACTTGTTTTTAAAAGAGTTAAGGGTTGCTGGTTTTTTTTCTGTTAGTTAGTTTTTTTTTTTTTTTTTAAGCAAAGGGTTTGTGTGAGTGTGTGTGGGTTTGTTTGTGTGTGTGTGGCTGCACCCCCCCCCCCCCCCCCCCCCGTTATGAGCGCTCCTTTATACGAAATTACCGGTTTTATAGTAGTGTAGAACAACATGGCAGATGTGTAGGTGGTATGAGCTCTATGGGGCCCAGTGCCGTATATTAATATACGGCACTGATGGGGCCTATGCAACAGCGCCCTCTTGAATCCTGAATCGGTTTCCCTTTAAAGAGACTGTACAGTACTGGTTGAGGTGGGGATTCATGTTCTGAACATTCCTAAGTGAGATAATGAGAAACCTCTTATGAAATATGAAAGAGCATGTAATTTTAAGAAGGATTCAACGATTGTTTGATGAAAATTGGTTTACAAATGGCTGAGATATTTTTTTTTAAAAAGTGATAATAAAAGGCTACAGGCCACGCCTTTTATTAGCATCTCTTTGTTTCACCTTGTTTTTTGGATATCTCAGCCACTTCATAACCGATTTTCATCAAATAAAATTTTGATACCCCTTAGAATTGCATGCTCTTTGACATCTCACAGAGTGGTTTCTAAATATCTCGCAAAAGGTTAAACGCTAAGTAATGCTAATATATGCACTATTTGCTATTAATCACTAGATAAAGCTCCAAAGACGCATTTCTTTTTTTTTTTTTTGGTTTAGTTATTCTCTTTGGTGTCATTAGCAAAATTTGACCACGACATTGTTGCAAGCGTGAAAGTATGTTATTTATTGATCTTCATCAATAAACCAAAAATAATCAATCACGCATTTTTATAAAATTTGAATGTAAGCACAGTTTGCATTGAAATCGTACAAGAATTCACGGGTTTTTTTATCAGCATATTTTGATCTGACATGCATGTGCATATTTAATGCGTAACTTTGGAACTGCGTAGGCCTACTGGGTCGAAACATCACGACGATGCCTCTTTGCGATGACGACATACCACGCGGAATGTGATGGGGGGGGGGGGGGCTCCGAGGCCCCCCAGCCTAGTTAGGGCGAAAGAAACAAACTCCGGGATCAATTATTCAATTATAGCTCGGTTTTCTGAGCGTTCTTTATTCTTCTGGTCTATTATTTTGAGAATTATGCCTATGCATGTGTCTTTTATGTGTCTTGTAAACGTCTCGCCGGGAAATATGAAAAAATTCGCCGGGAAATGTGCAAACTATATACTTTAGCGATATTGTGTATACAGATAGTGGATAAACTCCATATCAAAACTGCCCACGAGCTTCCACTATTTATATTTTCTTAATGAAATCCTTGACAGATTTTCAACAGAAGTGGCAGGTAGCACGATTATGGCAATGGGATCTCGATTTGTTTATAATCGCCATCCCCCCCCCCCCTCCCGAAAAGGGGGGAGAGGGGCCTCAAAGTCCCATAACTACGGTTTTATCGAAATTCTTCTTATATTCTCTAAATAAGAATGAACTAGGTTGGTTCTATAAAGACATTGATGACAGTAGTTCAAGTTTAATGGCAGATCCAGCGATGCAGGGCACCGGCCATAAGTAGGGAGGAGGCTTCAAATTGAGTCCCTAAACTAGTGCTATGAAGACATTAATGACTAAAATTGCATGTTTGATTATGACGGATTCAGGGGTGCCCGGATCGCGGGGGGTTGGGGGTGATTGGGAGGACAGGGATTTTCTACATTTTCAGTATCTTCTTGAAAAGTCTACAACAGATTTTCACCAAACTTGTCAGATTGCCTCATTACGGTGATATGATCTTTATAAGTTGAAATTAGCCCCCAAGTAAACTCCCCCCCCCCCCCCGTCGAAGGGGGGGGGGGGTTGAAGCTTCAGAGTCCCTAAACTCTGGATTTTTAAATCTTCTTCTGTCGAACAAAAAAGATAAAGTGCCTTAAAGTTAGTGCCTTGAAGACATTAATGACTGAAATCTCATGTTTGATTATGGCGGATCAAGGGGTGCCCTGATTTTGAGGGGGGGGGGGGGATGATGAAGAGGAGGGGGATTGTCCACATTTACTGCATCTTCTTGATAAATCTCAAGAAGGATTTTTACCAAACAGATAGCATCTTTACGGTGATATGATCTTTATTAAATTTTGTTAAAATGAGCCCCACCCCCTCCCAGCGCCAGGGGGGGGGGGGGGGGGGGGGGAGCTGAAGCTTCAGGTCCCTAAACTCTGGAATTTGTAATCTTCTGTTGAACCGAAGAATATAGAACTATGTTTATATGAAGATACTAGTTACTAAAATTTCAGGTTTGATTATGACTGGTCCAGGAGTGCCCTGATAAGGGGGGGTAAGGGGGAGGAGGGGGATTTTCCACATTTTCTGCATAGTCTTGTAAAATCTATGACGGATTTTTACCAAACTTGGCAGATAGTGGTGATTCGAACTTAATTTGTTAAAATGACCCCCCCCCACCGCCGAATGGGGGGGGGGGGGGGGGGGGGGGTTGAACCCTCAGAGTCCTTATACTCTTGTTTTTGTTTTGTTTTTTAACTTCTGTCGAACCGAAAGAGTTCGTGCGATAAAGACATTACTGACAGAGATATCATGTTTGATTATGGCGGGTCCAGGGGTGCTCTGGTCGGGGGTAGGTGGGGGTGATGGGGATTTTCAAAATGTTCTCCATCTTCTTGAAAACTCTATGACGAATTTTCACCAAACTTGGCAGATAGCATCCTTATGGTGATAAGATCTTAATTTGTTAAAAAGAGCCCCACCCCCCCCCCCCCCCGCCGAAGATTGAGGTGGGGATAAGGGGGGGGGAGTTGAAGTCTCCCATTCGCTAAACTCTGGATTTTTCTGATCTGTCGACCCGAAAAAAAGAAGATAGAGCTAAGTTAGTGTTGTGAAGACTTTCATGCCTAATTATACCGGATCCAGGGATGCCCTGATGGGGGCGGGGGCGGGGGATACGGGGTGTTGCGGGATGGATGATGAAGAATGTATTTTCAGCATCTCCTTAAACAAATCTATGACTGATTTTCAGCAAACGTGGGAGGTATAGCATCACTACAGTAATAGAATCTCACTAACGGGCAACAAACCGCGGGGGGGGGGGGGGGTGGGACGGGCGTGATTCGGGTGAGATGAAGGCTCAAACCTAAGGGATTGAGAGTGAGTATATCATCTCTCCCACCATACGTACGTAAGAGAGATATAAAGATAGTACCGCGCTTGTTTAGTAAGTACTGTTAATGCATGAAGTAGGTTCACTAAGTGATGCCCAAAAAAGGAGGGGGGTATTAAGGATGCTTAATTTTCACATTTTCGTCTTTTTCTTGAAAACTCAAGACGCATCCCTCGGGTAATAAATTCCATTTCAGCTTAAAAAAAAAAAGCCTTCTATACAAAAGTGATGGAGCTAATAGAGTGCTGTTATAGTAAATTCATGAATTAATTTCAAGGGCGGGGGAGGCGGATTTTTCACATATTCAGCTTCTTCTTGAAACCCTTATACATTGTACATTTTATAGATATTCGCCAAGCTTGGCACGTAGCGTAGCGTATTTATCTGGTGATATGACCTCAGTTTGTTTAAATGAGCACTGCCCCAACCCATAAGGGAGGGGATGGAGATCCCCCGCACCCCCCTCCCCCACCACCACCATCTCCGCCCCTTGAACAAGACGAGGGGAGTGGGGTCGTTCGCGTGGAATTCAGAATTTTCTGGAAAATCCTACATATATGAAAATAGGAATACATACTTGAAGAAATTTTCTTTACAACCAAGAGTAATTGAACACAATTTTATCACATTTTTAGAAGGTATAGACCTATACTTTGATGAAATTTCACGTCTGCTTATGACGTTGGGGATACCTCGGTCTTATCCCCCGCTTTGGGGAAGGGTAACAAATTGGACTTGTTGCCCCTTCAAACAAAGTGGGATTCTATCACCCTATAGAGATGCTACCTCCCACGTTTGGTGAAAATCCGTCAAAGATTTCTCAAGAGGATGCAGAATATGTGAAAATCCCCCCTCCCCCTCACTCCCCCCCCCCTTATAGGAACACCCCTCTATTCGCCACAATCAAACGTGAAATAAAGTTTCATGGCATTAACTAAGCTCTATCTTTCAGGTTTGACAGAAGATGAAAATTCCAGAGTTTAGCAGTGTGTGTGTGTGTCTGTGTGTGTGTGTGTGTGTGTATGGGAGGGGGCTCATTTTAACAAATTAAGAGCATATCACCATAAAGATGCAATTTGCCAAGTTTGGTGAAAATCCGTCGTAGATATTTCAAGAAGATGCTGAAAATGTAGAAAATTCCTCTCCTTGCCCTTAACCTCCCCCCCCCCAATCTGGAGACCCCTTGATCCGCCATAACCAAACATGAAATTTCGTTCATTAACGCTCTGTCTTCATAGCACTAACTTAGCTCTATCTTTTTCGGTTTGAAAGAAGAAGATTAAAAAAATATCAGAGTTTAGGGACGCTGAAGCTATTACCTAGACCCCCCCCCCCCTTCGGCGGTATGTGTGTGTGTGGGGGGGGGGGGGCTCATTTGAACAAATTAAGATCATAATTATTACCATAAACATGCTATCTGTAAAGTATGGTGAAAATCCCTCGTAGCTATTTCAGGGAGATGCTAAAAATGTGGAATATCCCCTCCACCCCTCCCCCCCCCCCCCGATCTTGGCACCCCTTGATCCGCCATAATGAAACATGAAATCTCATTCATAAATGTATTCATTGCACCAACTTAGCTCTATCTTTTTTCGGTTTGACAAAAGAAGATTTTTAAAAAAAATCAGGATTTTAGGGACGCCGAGGCTTTAAGCCCCCCCCCCCCCCCCTTCGGCGATGGGGGGGGGGGGGGCTCATTCTAACAAATCAAGATCATGTCATTACCATAATGTGACTGTATCTGCCAAGTTGGGTGAAAACCCTTCCTAGGTTTTTCGCGAATATGCTGAAAATGTGGAAAATCCCCTCCCCCTCACCCCCGATCAGGGCATCCCTGGGTCCGCCATAATCAAACATGAAATTTCAGTCATTTATGTCTTTATAGCACTAACTTAACTCTATCTTTTTCGATTCGACATATGAAGAAAAAAACATCAAGCGTTTAGGGACTCTGAGGCTTCAACTCTTTCCTCCCACCTCCTTGGTGGTGGTGGTGGTGGTGGTGGTGGGGGTGGGGCTCATTTCAACAAATTACGATCATATAACCATCAACAATTATATGCCAAGTCTGGTGAAATTTCCTTGTGGGGTATACAAGAAAAATGCCGAAAATGTTTTTAAAAAAAAAGATTGTCGCTAAGACAGGTGGTAAAGATGATAATGGTTAATGTGCAGCTTTGATTGAGAGTTTCTCTTCCATCTACGAGTAGCCTATACATAATATAGGTGAAATGAATGGTTTGCACATTTCCCGGCGGCTTTTGCACATTTCCCGGCAAAACTGAACATTTGCACATTTCCCGGCGTCACGTTTGCACATTTCCCGTTGATGAAATTTAGAGATTTGCACATTTCCCGGCAAGACGTTAGCACATTTCCCGGCGTTTGCACATTTCCCGGCGTTTGCACATTTCCCGGCTCCACACCCTCCCCCCCCCCCCTTAATAATAATAATAACAATAATAATAATAGCTGCTTATATAGCGCATAATATTCCTGGAATCTCTATGCGCTTTACATAATTGAGTAAAATACCATAAACTACAACTTACATAATTTTAACAAAACAATATAATTAAACATACAAAATACAACATAATTATCATAATCATTTAATAACAGAACAAATATGTTTTAATAAATAAGGCTCGTAATTCCGAAAATGAAATAAACTCACTGTAATGACAAAATACGTTGCAGTAATTAAAAAAAAAAAAAAAAAAAACTGCTTGAATATTACGCAATGAAAATTCGATATTGTCTATTGTTTCCGAAGGCTCGTTTATCCGTAGATGAAATAGGGTTCGTTATTCCGAAGGTTCGTTGATCCGAAGTGATATAGGGTCCGTAACGAACCTTGAGCTTTATTTCATCTTCGGATTAACGAACCTTCGGAATAACGAACCTTATATCATTTTCGGATTAACCTATAACGATCTACCTTCGGAATAACGAATCTTATTTCATTTTCGGCTTAACGAACCTTCGGAATAACGAACCTTCGGAATAACGAACGGCACCCAATATAGAATACTGTTCAGCTCTGTTACCTGGCGGGCGTACGCCACACGAACGTCATGCAGTATGCCAAAATTGATACATAACAATCACATTTCTGCATCCTCCATTTTTTTTCTCAACATGATGTTGTCGGGGGGCGTGTTTTTTTTAGACGGCACAGATTGGGGAAACTAAAAATCTATCGGGGACCCTATCCCTAAACCTAGCCCTAATCCTAATCCTAACCCTAACCATCAAACCCTAACCCTAACCCTAACCCTAACCCTAACCCTAACCCTAACCCCAACCCTGACCCTAACCCTAACCCTAACCATAACCAAAAACCCTAACCCAACGTTTTTCCCATAGGTTTAACACGCGCCATGCCCCAATCTGTGCCGTCTTAAGCGGGGGGGGGGGGATGATAAGAGATTGTACAGGCCATCCCCCCCCCCCCCCCCTCCATTTCAGGGGAATTCAGGATTCCCCCCCCCCCCCCCGGATTTACGCCCATGATACACAAACATGACATCTTATTGTCAATCACACGCGTACCATACACATGCACAGTGCTTACGCCCTCCCACCACACCATAGCATAGTTTCGAAATGCTGGAGTAAGAGCAAAGCTGTTTCTAGGCCGAGATGTCCTGGGCCGTTGGCAAGGAACACAACAATCGTGAGCACAAGAGTCGCACGTACAATGTACACATAATTCTGTGCGTCGCGACAGGATCGCCGCAGCAGCTCCTCCGCGCCGCTTGCGGAACTTTCACGTTGCGAAGACAGAACCTTTTCGTGAAGGAAAAATGAAAAAAGCTGCGTAGAATATGTTTGCGGGCCGTTGACATCAAAGCTGACAGGGAAAGGAACAACTTTTGGACAGGATTTTAGATGCACTTTGTCTGAATTCTCTTTTCAAGTTAATTAGCTCCGGTTTTTCACGTTGACGCCTTTTTCCAAGGCCGGCCTAGCTGGCGCTTGCACCGTGCACCGTGGTAAGCAGTTGAGTACACTCGAGAGTACGAGTGGTAGCCTGGCACATTCATGAATCATAAGGCCCTTGTTGGCTATTATTGACCCCATTATTGATTGGCCGCAGGCCTACAGAGGGTAATTGTTTGAGAGTTGATAAGGGTGACAAGTCTACCAGTACCTGATTTAGTATTGTATAGATATATTGATTTTGTTTTCACTTGATCTTATCGCTATATCGTAACGTTAGAGGTCGAAGACTAACCGTGTTACAGATTTAAATCACAGTTGCTGACAGCGTTTTCACTTCAGTTCAAGCAAACTTGTGACGAGTTAGACTTACAAATGTCCCTTGGGTCAAGTTGGGAGTAGAACTCTATGCATGAACATTAAGCCAACCCTAAACCTACAATTAGTATTGATCAGTGGTTATTGATCTAATATGTTGAGTTTACTGGCATCAATAGTTCTAGTCAAAATCACATCAAAGAGCTTTGAAATATAAACAAACTGCAGTGCGTACTGCTGTTGTAAGTGTTAACTGTTGTCGACTGATATCTGAATCAAACTTCATTCATTCATCGCAACCAAAGGCAAAGGAGAGTAGGGTGCACACCCCAGTGAAGTGATCCACCTCACATTTTCTCTCATCCAACGTGTAAGGGTCAGTCATGTATCAGCATATCGTAAACTGTATCCAGATCCAGGTTTTTAGGCAAAGGGAGCAGTTCTTCTCAGCATCCTATTCCTAATCACCTTTTTAAAAAATCACCATTCTCAGTCTCGGACTACAGTCTATACAGAGTCAAACTTTTGTTGTGTGTGTTAATTCTAAAGGAATGACCAGTTTCATAAAGGATGCCCTCCCTTTCATCACAGTGATGTAGCCACCAGCAGGTTCCCATATTTTTAAATACACTGGAGCTGGAGCTGGATTGGTTTCAACGTTGCACTTGGCATATATTTCATAGCATTTTTTATTGTTTCACGGACAGTGCTATGCACCTAATTATGTACCCATGTACCAGTTTATAGGGGACTGGGGTACAGCTGGCGGCAGATGTATATTATCAGCATCCAAATAAAGCCACAAGTGGCACACAAAATTTAACCGTGTTTTACTAGACTGCTATACCTGCCCACCACCGTATGGAATGGAATGGAATGGAATGGTTTATTGATCAAACTTCGCAGCCGAACAGCTGAATTGTGTCTGATTTACATCGATAAAAATACAGTTAGACAAAATAACTTACATACATTTGTATACAAAACACGAACAAAATACAATCATTACGACACCAACAAAACAAATCATCAATACATCAGTAGTGGAAATACATTCAGTACCATATATAAATTATATTGCAACAAAAACAGAGTTGAGTGAAAAACAAAAAACAAACAAAACCGTTTTATGTATCTTATAGCCTCCATTAGTGACGTATCACAACCCTTTAAGCTAATAAAAGGGGTATTGGAGAATAAGGGAGGAGGCGTGGAATGAGGAATGTTGAGAGATAAGATGCTACATGTAGTGTGAGGCTGAGACAGGAACAGAGTGAGGGGGAGAGGAGAAAAAAGAAACAAAGGCTAGGGGAGAAGAAAAGGGAGGCACAAAGATAGAGCAGGAGAAATGTAAGGATAAAGGAGAAGAAGAAGAGTGAGTAGAGGGGAAAGGGAGGAAAGAAAGGGAAAGAAGCTGTATGCGTCTGGATAAATATAAAAACAAGACAATTCAAACAAAATGGACATACAGATGTAAGCACATATATTGCACTTCAGTTGAAGGACAAATACAAACATTTCTATATAAACTTCTGCATATAAATACTTCAAATTATTCAATCTTCGTACTAGTTCTTTGATTGTCAAAATATATACAAAAATAAATACACTAAGCGAGTCTGAACATTATTATGCAACAACAGTAATGACAATATGATTCCAACATTAAATAGTTGAGTCGTGACCTTTCACCAAATCTTTACACCATAGCTTATATATGCGTGTATTGAAATTTCAGAAACATAACTTACTTCCTTTCTATTCTCTTAACCGTTAACCTTTAGACTCTGACCCCATGACACAAGCCCCCCCCCCCCCCCCCCCACCTGTCATGACTTTCCTTCTGACGGCTCACTTGTTCTTGATCTTGATGGTGTACGTTGATCAGCCCTGGAAGAGCAACACTCAACTTTGGTTCATAGGTCATGGTAGGGGGGACATTACTCAAAGTGTTTGAATAATGTATCTTTGAATAAACTTGGATCAGCTATATTGGTTATTGCTTGTGGTAAGGCATTCCAGTATCTGGTGGTTCTTCTATCTCCTATCATCTCACTTCCAGTATACTTTGTATAGTGTAACTTCCTTTTTGAACTGCCAAAGGGATTACCTCATCAAGTATCAAGTATAGATTTCTATATTGTTCCTTAGGAGGCTGTATGGTGCTGTACCAGGTACCATAGTTATGGGTAAACTCGGCCTAGCGGGTTAATTCGGCCACTTGTAACGCGCTTGCTGGGGACCGAGTTAACCCGCTAGGCTGAGTTTACCCATACCTACAGTATCCATATACAATACGTAGGTGATATTATTTCTTGTCGTGCATATGATTCAAATTGTGAAAACAGGAACAGTTTCCATCAGTCCAAAAGACTTTTATTCTTAAGCAGTTTAACTCTAGTAAGCAAGGCAAGTTATGAGTGTGTGCTGATATTAGTAGGATTGCTGAAAAACAAACCAGTGAATACCTCTTGGATCCCTGGAGTTTGTTCAAAGACAGAAAGTGCATATTATAGACTAGGGTTGGTATTCTGAAATCCTTCCTAGGAAGAAATTTCTTTCTATTAAAGTCAGGATTTTTTTTCCTAAGTGGTATTCTGAAAATCTTCCTATACTTCCTTAGATGTCCTAAGTCTGTTCCTAAGTTTTTTTCCTAAACTTAGGAAGAAACTTAGGAAGGGGATATACCACTTAGGAAAAAATCCTGACTTAGGAAGAAATTTCTCCCTATGAAGGATTTCAGAATACCACCCCTTGTTGATTTTAACTCTTGGTATGTACTAATCTTTTTAACATAATGGTTGTCAGTGACAGGGTACAAATGGGAGGGGAAATCATTGCATACACTGTAGTTGTACATAATCGGTGCATAAGGCTTGACCATTTTTTTTTAAATTCCTTCTTTTCCTTGATAGTAATGGCTTCTTCACCAGAAGGCAGAAGCTCTCAATCCATGGAGCAAAGTCACAGCAACAAGTAAGTGTACGATAATCGAACTTTGTCATCATCTAGTGACAGTGCAGAGTTATGCAATCAAACCTGCCTATAGCAGTCACCCTCGAGAGAGGTTATCTGACATAACAATTAAAGTGTGTATTGCAGATCTTTTCAAGACCATGGAAACAGTCTGGAAATTAGTAAGTTCCATATGATAGGTATAAGCAGGCATGATATTCTATAGATTTAAATCTCATTTCAGATTTTATTTTTCTCAAGTCTGTACACATTTTGCTATTTTCATGTATCAAAATCACCTCAAAATTGTGATTTCCTTTTTTTTTAAACCTCAATATCATCCTTGAATAAGTTAGATTAAAAAGGAGAAAAAAAAAAAACCAGAAGTATAAATGCCAGCCTATTGGTGGTGAAATATATAGAGCACTTTTGTTTCAGAGTGCCTGATGTTATGATTTTTTTTTCCTTATAGTACAAAACAAGCACCCTGTATGCTCGGGGAGCTCCCACAGTGTACAAAGTTTAATGGAGCACCCCAGGGTTACATGTAGGCTAGGGGTCAAATCACATGTAGCAGTGTCGGTTGTCGGTCATGTTGCTTGCATCACTTGTGAACTTGTAGCATAAAATGTTCCCATGATCAACCTAAATTTCAAAGATGTCATTAAGAGAAGACAAAATTGTATTTTTATTGGTATTTTTGGCATTGTGTGTGCTTTGTTTTTAAGACTCGTCAGAGTTTGCTTCTCATCAGAAGATTTTCTTGTACAAGGTAGCCCTGTAATTGGAACCATGCATTGCCTTTACAGGAAGGTTGAATCTAGTCTAGGCAGCTCCTCTGGTGTGATGATCTATGGAGTCAAGATTGAAAACACACTTACCATCCAAGATCTACAGGCTTTAAAAGCTGCATTTATGGTATGTATACTCAATTTGCCAATATATCACAGAGGGCAATCTGTTCTAGTTTTTAAGAGCACCTTCTTTTTCTTTTTGTAATTTATTCTGTAATTTTTTGTATATTTGGCAGTGTCTGACATTTTTGTTCTGATTGAAATATTAATCGACAGGTGTTTATGTTGGCAGTTTTTGTTTGTAACTCACATTTTGAAACAGTCGTATATTGTAGCTGCTGTTCATATTTTGTATATTTGGCAGTGTCTGACATTATTGTTCTGACTAAAATGTTTACCGGTATGATGTTGGTAGTTTTTGTTTGTAGCTCATATTTTGATATTTTTTAATTGTGTGTAGGGGGGGGGGGGGGGGGGGGTGGGGGGAGTTTCTGTTTTGTTTTGTTTCATCTGCACATGCGTGCTCCAGGGAACAGGATTATGGGCCAAGGACAAATTACACATTCCTCTCTCCCCCTCTGTCTGTCTGTCTGTCTCTCTCTCCCTCTCTCTCTCTCCTTCTCTTGTTATGGAGCAAAGGGTTTTGGGTGTACATTGTAAGTATGAATGTTGAAATAGTAGATGTTGGAAGTGATTTGATGTACTTATAAAACCCTATAGGGGATATCAGAGGGTTTATTTAGTTATGTTTGATATTACTGGTTGTTATGACAATTGCCAACTGAGACTCATGTTATAGTCATTTGTGTGTGTTTGTGTGTGTGTGTGTGTGTGCGTGTGTGTGTGTTATTTTGAATTTTCTGATGTAAGTTGTATATTTTATAAATTTAAAATTGGGGGCTGAGAACGGTTGAAGTAGCTTGATTTATATAGGGTTATAAAGAACTGATATATTGTATTGTATAGTAGAGTTGTAGGGTGTTGTTTGTATTCATTGTGCTTATCATAGACGTAATTATGTAATTGTGATGTAAAATGTGTTTGTATTATCATGATCATTTTGTCGCAATGTAATGCCAGTGGAATTCAAATTTCTATGTCTGACATAGACCAATAAAGAAATGAATGAATGAATGAATGAATGAATTGAAATGATATCTTACTTTTGTGTGCAAGAGTGGGCATACGTATTGTCTATCAATTATCGATGTTGCTGTCTAAGCTTGTTGTCATGCAGGGCTTTTGTAACATCAGAGAATAAGTCATATACCAAGGGTAATGATGTTGCAGGACTACGTATTGTACTGTAGGCCTATACGCCATATACTGTATTTCGCAAGTCTAAATCTTTGCGAATTGGGGATTCCCGACGATTTGTGAGTGGTTAAATTCGCAATCCTGGAGTCCTGTACTGAACAGAGAAATGTACATGTGTACATCACATTCAACGTGGTGATCAGAGTCAATATTTTCCCGTGTCTTTAATTTCGCGAATGGCACCTGACTCGCAAAATTCGAGAAAATAAAAACCTGCGCTTTGGTACTTCTGCACTGTCACCACAGAGCTTTTGAATACCGGTATGCTCAAAATGTTGAAAATTCTAGCAATCCTCAGCACTTCAGATGAAGCCTCTAGCTTGATTAACCATGCTTTTTTTTTTTTCCATACATTCGGTATCACACCAGAATCATCTAATGAGATACAATCTCGGCGTTTTCACATCAGCCCGATAAAAATCCAAGCTTGAGAAATTTTTCACGATTGTGAGTTAGCGCGCTATTTCATTTCTTATTCACATCAGCCCAAAGAGAATCAGCCCGAATTTTTGTCGAGCTAATTCGACAGCTGAGTATGTGCAAACAGCATCGGTAATGTGTGTGCCCTCTCAAAATTCCTCATGATTTGTGTGCAGTTTGCCTCGATTGATCAGGTCACACACGCTAGGCAAGATGGGATGCATCGCGCTAATTTCTCGAGTCATTTTCACATTATCAAATAGCGCGCTACTATCCCGCTATTTCGGAAATTTCCCGAGTTGGAATCGAGAAATTTTCTCGATCAGAGCGATACAATTAGCGCCCTGATTTGTGTTCACATTTAGCGCGCTATTTCGCTATCGGGAAAATTTCCCAAGTCAGAAAATAGCGTGCTATTTCGAAACATCAGGCTGATGTGAAAACACCTAATGTAGAGATTTCTACTCACTGCAATTGAACTGTCTGATCGTGATTGTATTGCAGGTGTTATGTGTTGCCTTTTGACATTTTATGAATTAATCATGCAGTACAGTCACTAAAGTGAAAACAAAGTTTTGGTAAGGGTTTGAAAACCCGTCTGGCACCATTTCATATTTGCTTGCAATATATCGAAAGAGTCCACAAAGAAACTTACCTGGCTGACGCTATTTGCCGGAATGATGAGTCGTTTTGGAGTATTTTGAGAAAAATAATAAAAGTCAGAAAACCGACTTTTATTCCAGAAGGATCCAGGCTAACTCGGTCTCAGGGAAACCTTGACCCTATTTCAGACAATTTATACACAGTTCGTGATCGCCATGTATTCTACTGTATAATGCCAAACGAGGCCTAACTGAACGGTTCGGTGTAAAAATGGCAGAGGTAAAAATGGCAGAGGTAAAAATGGCAGGGGTAAAAATGGCAGAGGTAAAAATGGCAGAGGTAAAAATGGCAGGGGTAAAAATGGCAGAGGTAAAAATGGCAGAGGTAAAAATGGCAGGGGTAAAAATGGCAGGGGTAAAAATGGCAGAGGTAAAAATGGCAGAGGTAAAAATGGCAGAGGTAAAAATGGCAGAGGTAAAAATGGCAGAGGTAAAAATGGCAGGGGTAAAAATGGCAGGGGTAAAAATGGCAGGGGTAAAAATGGCAGAGGTAAAAATGGCAGAGGTAAAAATGGCAGAGGTAAAAATGGCAGAGGTAAAAATGGCAGGGGTAAAAATGGCAGAGATGAAGATGGCAGAGGTAAAAATGGCAGAGGTAATAATGCCAGAGGTAAAAATGTCAGAGGTAAATAATTATCACGTCAGTGGTAAAAATGTCAGAGGTAAAGTTGTCAGTTAGTATCAAATAGTATGTAGTATGTATGTTAGTTTAGTAGTATGTAGCACAGGAGTGTAAGAACATTCGGGGCTCGTGATTGACTTCCAGATTTTGATTTATAATGTATGCATTCAAAAACTGTTTACAGTGACTGTACAGATTGCACCATGTCAGTTTAAAGGTGAGAACTAATGCTACCCGTTTTCATGGGAAGTCGCTAAATTTGGCAGAGTTTGTACTATACATCAGGGTTCTCGCCAGGAATTTCTTCACGCTTGTCGGCATTTATGCGCGCTGTTCTGGGGGTGGGTACGGGAGGGGGGTTCCCACTGCCGCGCGAAGCGCGGAAGCCTTCGCTAATGCTCAATACAACACAGATAAATCGCCGCTAAAATGCCACTAAATGCGACATTTTCATGGAGATGTAATGAACGTTGTTGTGAGGGGCATATTCTCACAGAAACAATGCAGAAACTCCATACCTTTTGTTAGCGGCAGTTCCTAATAGGACCATTTTACACTTGCTTGGAAAGACCACAATGCTACGAAAACTGTGGCACTTTGATGATTAGATTGAACTAGATAAACGACAATATTACGGTGAGCTTACACTATACAGGGTGGCCCCAAAAATCTGAGCAGCAGGTTTTTAAGACTTTGCTGGGATAAAATGCGATAGTATTTTAGCTTGTTGGGTGGAGAATCCATTCTTCATTGAAATATCATCAGAATCAATTTGGTGGAGAAGTCTTTATTTTATTAGCAGATCAGTTTGAATAGTCATTTCCGGGGTTTGCTCGTGTAGCAAATTCAGAGCTCTGTCCTGCATTGATATATGAGATCGATTACAACACTTTTGCTGCGTGAGAAGTAATCATGAAAAATGAATTAAAGCTATTTTTTCATCATTGATTAGAGTAAGGCTCTTTAGATATGTACAAATGACAAATTTCTCACAAAAAGGATATCCTTTGATACACGTGGGTCACAGAAAATAACAAAATAACCATGTAAGAAAACCTGTTTGCAGGCAGTTCGCTGTCACTATGTTAGTCTAAAGTCCTCATTGGATGGGGTAATTACCCCTCCCTCGTTCGAGAGGGTGTGAAAGTTTGAGTTAACATGGGTATTACGATCTGGTGTTGCAGAGGCGGATCCAGGGAGGACCTCAACCGGCGCACGCCCCCCCCCCCCCTTTATTTTTTGTTGAAACAAAAGAAATAAAAAGAAAAAATGGGGGGGGGAGGGGTGCGTGCGCCCCCCCCCCCCTTTAATTTTGTAAACACGCCCCCTCTTTACGGAATTCCTGGATCCGCCCCTGTGTTGTGAATGAATTTTTTATTTTGAAGACTTTGGAGTCATGCTAAATTTAATGTAGTAATAACACAATGAAAAGGAAGCCAACAGTTCAACAATTCAACCCCGGGTGCATGACAAATATAAGTATACGCCTACTTTCTTTTCTGCATGAACCAACCCCATATTTACCATGCAAACACGCACACTGTCTATGAATGTGAATAAGTTCTTCTTTTTGTGCTGCCCTGAGAAAGATCGATTGTGATCATTATGCACATGTTTACTTTTTCTTTTTTCGTTTTAATGTTTATAATAACGTACATCATTTACGTAACGGTTTATGCACTCTTATCTCATAACCCGATGAAAATGTTTCGAATAAACCAGAAAGAGGCCAGGTGATGCGATATGTATTCTACCTGTAAGTGAGGAAAACGAGGGAAATATTTTGTACATGTACGTAGGCCCTACTGGTCATGAAGGAATACAGTTTTCATTCTGGACAATTTTTGTACATGCTCCATTTGCAATAGTTTAAAGACCTTGGCGGCTGGGTGGGAGGTTTGGTCCTTTCCATTAAAACGCAGAGGTTATCCGTGAGAAAAAAAAATGCAGGAAAGTGTAGGGGAGACCGGGAAGAAATGGGACATTTTTGCATCATCATGAAAGATTCCATGTAACTTTTAAAATATTTTGTCAAACTAGGTCATAATCATAATTATGTAGTATAGATTCTGAAATTTATCGTAGAGTACTTAGTGATACCCCTATATATATAAACACATTTTCGTGTAATTAATGATTTGTTTAGCCCCTAATTTTGGGGGAAATGGGACGTCAAGCGGGGAGAAATGAGACAACCGGGAGAGAAATTAGATAACCATCATGACCAAAGTAGGATTTACATGTGCCGCGGGGAGAAATGTAACACTGCCCTATCAAATTTCTCCCAGTGGTAACAGAAACAGTAAAAGATCCCTGCGAATTTTTCATTTTTTTTAACCTGCATGTCTGTTATCAAGCAATGTCATTTTCAGAAGTTTGCACACTTATTAAAATACCTCTAGGACCTACCAGATCTATAGTGAGTTTGATATTTTACTGACAAGATACCTGTAGAGCTGTACAGTGGTTAATATGTCCATTTTCAGGTGTACCGAGGCTCGTCTTTTCACTGGTATAATGGGATTGTTGACTGGCCGAGCATTTTTCAAGTTGCATGAGTGTCCCATATTTCTCCCCGGTCTCCCCCGTGCTTTATTTCAGGAGAAGGCACGAAAAGCGCGTATTGCGAGAAAAGTGTCAGAAACATGAAGAAAAAAAAAATCTCTGTCACTTTTACCTCGTCCTCTTGCATTTCTACGACTAAATTTTTATCAATGACAGTTTTATGTCTCGCATTTTGACCACTGACATTACGACCACTGACAACTTGACCTCTGACATTTTTACCACTGACATGATAATTATATACCTCTGACATTTTTACCTCTGGCATCATTACCTCTGCCATTTTTACCTCTGCCATCTTTACCTCTGCCATTTTTACCACTGCCACTTTTACCCCTGCCATTTTTACCTCTGCCATTTTTACCTCTGCCATCTTTACCCCGGCCATTTTTACCCCTGCCATTTTTACCCCTGCCATTTTTACCTCTGCCATTTTTACCTCTGTCATTTTTACCTCTGCCATTTTTACCCCTGCCATTTTTACCCCTGCCATTTTTACCCCTGCCATTTTTACCCCTGCCATTTTTACCCCTGCCATTTTTACCTCTGCCATTTTTACCTCTGCCATTTTTACCTCTGCCATTTTTACCCCTGCCATTTTTACCTCTGCCATTTTTACCTGGCACCAACTGAACAGACTGGAAAGTGCGTGCTAATCCTGTACAAAATAAATGGACAGCGCGCGGTCCTCAAGCGTATACGCACATCACCTCAGTTGCTGAGACGCGCTGTCTTTGAAGTTTTTGTTGTTGTTTATCAAGCGTCTTTGATTGTTTTTAGAGGTGCTTGATAGGCGCACACCAATTTTGCATGCGCGCCAAAAGGTTTTTTGATGCGCGCGTTGTAACAACTCGGACCATTACTGCGAGTAGCCAGAAGCGCTATACAGGCCACTCCCATAGTACAACACTTTACAATCTAGAGGGACAACCAAGACAACTCAGCCCGCCGTCAGAGCGAGGCCGAGTTATCCCCGAGTCTGAGTTTAGCCTGACCCCGTTTGGTTAAGTTATGAGACTGAACCTTTTTGGTTAATAATATTTCGAATTTTCGTTGTTACTCATTGAATATCTTGTTATTACAGCGTTATTCCGCACATTTCCTAGGCATACGTTCATGTTTGGGAGAGAAATTTGACAACTTTGGCAGGCGTCCCAGAACTACCGATGTTTTGGCTTTAAGGATATAGTCATTGTGAGAAACTAGAAGTATCCAGTTGTAAAACTAAAGAGGATAAAAGTAAGACAGGTAAATAGCACATCAAAAATGTACTTATGGAGGTTAGGGCATTGATACATTGATCTTTAAACATTCTTACAGAGATATACTGACAGAGATGGACTTGATAAAGAAGAATTTTGCAATCTTCTGGACACTGTGTTGACAAAAGGCACACAAACAGAGGTAAGAACTTCAACTCTGCAATCATTTATGAATGTATTATCCATGATAGTTCATAGTACTCAATCATCATTAATTTGAAGAAGAATCCATTATCCACTGCTGTAAGGAATCAGAACCATCACTGGCTGTTGGTGGAAGCTCGGTAGTTTTAAGTGGATATGACACCCGTCTTTTTAACCAGGAGGTCATTGGTTCTAGTCCATCCCGAGTAGGTGTGTACCCATGATTTATTTTTTTTTAATTTTTTGATTTTTTATTTTTTTTTTGGGGGGGGGACACAGAATAATCACTGCTTATTCATGTTGATGAAAGGCGATTTGTCAATCAGTTGCAATAAAAACAACATAACCCAAGAATCATTCAATTTGAATTAATGTGCACTACCCACTGCTACGAGGGATTAGAACCATTACTGGCTATCAGGTAGAAGCTCGATAGTGCAGTGGATGTGATGCCTTTCCAGAAATCAAAAGGTTTTTGGTTCGAGTCCAACCTGAGTTTTTATACCTCCGCCAACGAAGTGGCAGGAGGCATTATGTTTTCGGGTCGTCCGTCCGTCCGTACGTCCGTCCCGTTTTGTTTTTGTGGATATCTCAAGAACCGTGTGGTGGTTTTACATCAAACTTGGTATGAGGGTATATCCTGGGGGGATAGTACGTCGTATGGATTTTAGGGTCACGGGGTCAAAGGTCAAAGGTCACAGGTTATTTTGTGAAAAAAAAAGGTTGAAATTTCATGTTTTTCTCCATATCTCGCAAATGGTTCAAGGTATCTTCATGGAACTTAGTATATGCATGTACCGATGGGCAGTGATTATCTAGGGAAGTTGGGGGTCATGGGTCAAAGGTCAGGGGGTCAAAGGTCAAGGTCAACTCCTCAAAATATCACTACTTTCCTTATATTTATGCAATGCCTGAAGGATTTTTTTTTTGCTTGATGTATGCATGTATTACCCAATATATATTGTGAAAATTATTTCCTTCGGAACAGTCTCATATTCAATTAATGTGCAGTTTAATGCCTCTTCACTGTACAGGCATGCTAACCTAGAAACATTGAACTGCAAATTACTTGAATATGAGACCATTCTGAAGCCAATAATTTAATATAATGTACTCTTAAATGAATCCCACAAGAATTGGAACAATCATCCCCCAGCATTCCCACTGATTCCCACTAATCAGTTACTAGTCATCCCCTTTAAATGCCTGCAATGGTGCAAGGTCAAATGTGTGTCAAAGATCACTCTTCTTTTATCCCTTTGAGGACGGACCGATTTTGCTACAGCACGCATTTCCCGTAGACACCTGCCTGAGTAGACTCGGGACTCATCCTCTATCAGTAAATGCAATGAAATTTTGCAACAATGAATTCAGCAAGTAACATCCAATTATGATATTTTTGTTTAGGAAAGATGGAAAATAATAGGCAGTCATTTGTGTGGAGTAATAGTCTTGAAAGGACATAGTCAATGTCCAGGGTACTTGTACAAAATGTGCCACTCTCCTGCCATAACTTCAGCGAAGAATATGTGATGGTAAACTTAACTGGTAAGAATAGATGAACTACCACCATAATATCCAAGGTCAAAGGTCACTTGAACTTAGCTAAAACTTTCATTTTCCAGTTATAGCATTCACTAGGACAGTCCAATTATTCCAAATTGATATGAAATATTACCTTTGTGCAGAAGCGGTTAATCAAGATTAATAAACTTTGTCAAAATGTGACAGCAGACCAGGTAATTGTGGAAGAATATATGTAGAGTAATTGCTTGAGAAGGCAGAGGCTATCCTGTTGATTGCACACTGCAGTTGAATTGTTCTCATTTAAATACTACCAAATTCTAAGTGTAATATCTAGGTAATATTTAATGAAAATATCATTGTTTCAAATGGATACATGTATGAGCAATTATGTCATGCTATGTCATGCTATGACATGCTATGATGAAGCAACTTTGCAGCAAAGTGAAATGGTGTGAATTTTATGTGAAGTAAGTTCTCTCCCCATAAAATTTCCTTGTTATCCCTCAGCACTACACTCTGTTGGAGACATTATGATTATGGGTATGTCATATGTGGCGAAACCATATTAAGCTTGATTTGTGCTACAGTAATGATAAGGATATTTCTCGTCACCCTCTATTCCACACATTTTTCTCCAAAAGGAAAGGAATGGAACAGCAGTTTAATAGGAGAAAAACAATAAGAAATGAGAAATTGGAGAAATGACAAGAGTTGGTGAAGTTGAAGGGAAGAGCCAGTTCGGTCTTATTGTTAGTTCTAACGAATAAACTTTGTCACCACAACTGATCAGATTTTGCTGTTAAAAGAAGGGTCCAAAAGTACCTGGTTTGCTGCTACTGAAAAACATTTTTCTGTGCATTACTTACATTTTGTACGATAAAGCTTGCTACATTATAGCTTAACCCTATTTTAACTGGGCTATTTGAGACCAAGTTTTTACTTGGGGGGGGGGTGTCAATTTGACCCCCCCCCCCCCAGATCTCGGCCGCCGATCGCGCGATCACCTCGAAATTGTGCCTAAAGATAGAGCCGGATGTCAACTACAAGATTACATGGTCATACAATAGAAAAATATTGACTTTCTATTTTTTATAAATGCAAATTTATGCATGAAATCATATTTTCACCTAAAACTCCATTAAAAAGACTGAAGGATTGCTAAATTTTTGTGTCAGAATTCCTCAAGACACAGCAAACAATTGTGCTGTTAAAAAATAGCACAATCAAAATCAATTTCTTTTGTTTTTTATTGTTTTGTTAATTTCTTATGTATTTTATTGTTTTTTCGACCTTTTGTTTTTCATTGGTTTTTTGCCAAAATTTGTTGCAGGCACTTTTTCAAGCTTATCTACACTGGAATTGATTAATTTTAATGGTTAAAAGTTGAAATAATCTAATTTATATCAATTCAACCAAAAAACACAATTTGCATTGGATTTGCACGCGATATCATGAATTTTTGAGCTGTTTTCGGGTTGACATGCATATGCAAAACATTATGTAAGTTCAGAACGGTGTACCCGGACGTCACAAATTTGGTCTCAAAATATGCGGGAGACTTTAATGAAAAAAGTCATGAAACGATGCTGCAAAATCTTTGCACATTGCGGAATCGTGGCGCGAAACGTCGAGGGGGGGTCAATTTGACCCCCCAGTTAAAATGGGGTTAATCTATTCTACAAAATGGGAATAAAGGCTCATATGAGTCACCTGAGGCATGGTCACCCTACACAGAACTATGCATAGTTTCTCTGTCCACTATTTTGATTCACATAGGTTGGGCAGTGTGACCGCAAACTTTTCAAGAATTTACCAACAAAATTTGCTGCAAGACTTCGTGCATGCAGTCTAATAATCACAACTTCTTATGTTTACTTTCTTTTGCAGTATGCTGAGCTTTTTGACAAGATTGATGTGACGAAAGAAGGCACTGTCAATTGGGTAAGATTGACACAAAGTTTGGTGGTGATAACAGACTATTACCTAAATGTCACTGAACCTTGATTCTTTGATTTTCACTGTGTTGGACTTACTGTATGTCTTACTTTGATCATGAGATTTCAGTGAACTGGTATGAAATATGCACAATACACTGTACATGTATATGGTTGTAGGATCATCATATCCCTTTATCATATATCCAGTTGGATTTTGTTAGTGAGTACTAAAGTACTTCACACCATCTACAGTGGTTCCACAAGATTTTACATTTGCTGTTAACCTATGTGGCTTTTTAAAATTCTTTAAAGGTGCATAGTCCCGGTAGTATAGAGGGCACTGTTGATGATACTGCCGATCACCATTAGCATTGATACGAAGATTACCTAAGTTGAGCTGTCATCAAGAGTAAAGTGCATAGGTGTTGCTATTTTGTAAGTAGCGTTGCCTTCGTTGTCTTCTCTGCGCATCGCACAGTCTGTAGTAATGCCAGGGTGCGTGCATATGTGCTTCTTATCATGACATCACAAAAAAAGTTTGCTAAAGCTGTTATCCCCTCAGCCGAATCATGAGCCGAACTGTGATCGGACCACTGACTACAGTGGATCGGACTTCTTCGGACTTGGGGAAGTGGGCCACAGCGTCGATAGCGTAGGTCTCTATAGGAAACTTGCACCGTGCGCCCGCGTGCGCATTTGACTATGTGCCTTTAACTGTGTATACTGTAAGCATGATATCATACAAATAGTTGAATTTGTGATTGAAAAGAGCAGTGCTGGAGTGAGACTGAAGCCTTTTCAGAAGAAAAGTTAGTTGTTGATGTCGTACCTGAGAGACTCCAGGCATTGCATTTCTCGTATAGAAAGTAATACTGCTGTGTATTGCTAAGTTTGCAAAAGGCAATCGACCATCAGAATTTGCAAATATCAAAACACTGCAAAATAAATGGCCTATGCAAGAACCTCACACACCTATCAGAATGCATCATTAGGTCAGAAACATTTTTCTTTATCTTTTTTTTTTTTTTTTTTTTTTGCTATTTGAAAGTTTGACATTCCAGAGTGGGTGGTACAAGGCAAATTGTCAATTCTGAGAATTCTGATTTCATCTAACCAATGCATCCGAAATCCATTAATCCAGCAGTGCTGTCCAGGAGAGACTATTGCAAGAAAAAAAAAAGAAAAACAGTGGGGAAAAACAAAGCAGTACCGTGACTTTTCATGTGCAGCAACTCCCTCGCCTTAACACTAAGTTATCCCATCCATAACCAAGACTCACACCTACGTTTGTGTTATCAAGTCAGATGTCTGACAATGAAGATGACGATCAGCAAACTTTCAATATCAGATTAAAGCATTGCAGCTGCTAAAATGATGAGGAGAGGAAAGATAGCCCCCAAATCAGGTAAAAAGTCTGCGCATCAAACTACTTTTCCAGATTTCAAGCAATTCAAACAAAATTTGGCACACATGCTAAGCTCAATTTAAAGTTGTGCAAGATATATTTTGCAACATAGCAGAAAGTATGTTGCCATGGCAATGGCACATTATGGCCTTCAAAATCAGACAAAAGACTTGCAGATGAAATTACAAGT
Organism: Diadema antillarum; assembly: GCF_040938485.1. Lineage (NCBI taxonomy): Eukaryota > Metazoa > Echinodermata > Echinoidea > Diadematoida > Diadematidae > Diadema > Diadema antillarum. Next base: position 2,854,415 of record NW_027271164.1, on the reverse strand, counting down.
GTACTTCTCCAGTTTTTCAAACTTATATTAAGTTGTGCAAGAATTGTTTCAAGAGTACCAAATGCTGTGCCATGATAACAGGGCATTGTGTTTCCCAAAATCAGATGAAAAGTGTGCAGATTGAACTACTTCCCAGTTTTTGTCGAGCCCACCGGAGGTGAGGGGAGACTAAGGGATCGCGTGCTGCGTCTGTCCGTCCGTCGTCTGTCAGTAACGCTACAAAAACTTCAATAACTCTTTACTCTTGGCTCCAATTGCAATCAAACTTCGAGGGAGAGGGGTCATACAAAGTTTCACATTTTACCACATAATACAGAGGTCACCTCAAGGTCAAAGCTCACAGGCAGGGGTCAATGAACTTTAGGGCCCAATGTTAAGTTTTTATGGCGTGTTTCTGTCATGGGTCATATTACTTATGATCCATAACTCCATTTGTGACCAAACTTGAATGGTAGATGTCCCTTGGGGAGTGGATGGTCACCACAAGGGTAATGGTCACAAAGCATGGGTTAATGAACTTAAGGGCCCAATGTTAAGTTTTTATGGCACGTTTCTTTTTTGCCATAAATTTTTACCCTTTTATATCTCTTTTCATCTGTTATATCTCTCTTTTTTTCATCTGTTATATCCCATTCGCGTACAATTTCTTGTACGCGAATGGGCGAGAGACATTATGGCACTTGCCTTGTCATACAATTCCAATGAAATGTGACATGCCTGTTAGCGCAATGTAAATATGTGCAAGGCACATTTTCAGTATATTAGAGTATTGGAAGTTGTGTTGCCATGGTAACATGGTATTACGTCTGGAATCTCATTGAGATCAGGTTAAAATATAGAACTTTAAACACATCGTTACTGTAATATAAAGTTGTGTAGAACAAAGGAGCGGAAGTGTGTTGCCGTGGGAGCAGTGCATTATGGCCAGCAAATCGGGACAAACCTTTGCAGTGAAGTTCTTTTTTCAGTTTTTATGCCTCCGCCACGAAGTGTCGCCGGAGGCATTATGTTTTCGGGTTGTCCATCTGTCCTTCCGTCCGTCCGTCCGTCCGTCCGTAATGAATTTTGTGGACAGGGTAACTATCAAAACCTTTTGAGGTATCCTAATGAAACTTGGCATGTATGTGTATTAGGGGGTGAAGTTGTGCCTATCAACTTTTGGGTGCACATGTTCAAGGTCAAAGGTCAAAATGTCAAGGTCAAATACATAAAATTTCACTATTTCCATCATATCTATGCAATGCTTGAAGATATTTTCTTGAAACTTAGTGTATGAATTACCCAATTAAGATTCTCTGGTGAAAGTTTTGGTCATGAGGTCAAAGGTCAAAGGTCAAAAGGTCAAGTAAAAAATATTAAAACTTCACCTTTTTAGCTCACCTGAGCCAAAGGCTCAAGTGAGCTATTGCGATCGCCCTTCGTCCGGCGTCCGTCGTCCGTCGTCCGTCGTGCGTCGTGCGTAAACTTTTTACATTTTCATCTTCTTCTTGAAAACCCCATGACAGATTTTCATCAAACTTGGCAGGTAGCATCCCTAGGGGGTTAGAAACTCAATTTGTTAAAATGGGCACCATGCCCCACCCAGGGGGCCCCCAGGGGGGCCCAAACCCCCCAAAATTAGGGAATCTGTAAAAATCTTCTTCTCTAGAACCAGAAGTGATAGAGCTAAGTTAATACTATGAGTTAGTACATTGATGACTGTAGTTTCAAGTTTGTTCATGGCAGAATCAGGGGTGCCCCCCTTGGGACCCAGGGGAGGGGGGTGGGGAGGGGTTCTAATGGGGCCTAAATTGTACATTTTAATCTTCTTGAAAACCTCATGATGTATTTTCGTCAAACTTGGCAGGTAGCATCCCTAGGGGGTCAGGATCTCAATTTATAAAAATGGGCACCATGCCCCACCCAGAGGGCCCCAGGGGGCCCCCATCCCCCCAAATTAAGGAATCTTAAAACATTTGGGCCCTTATTGTACATTTTCATCTTCTACTTGAGAACGCCTGGTCAAATTTTGGTAGAGCTGTGAATAATTTAGATTAGTGACTGCGTGAAAGGTGAACTTGCGATACTCAGGTGAGCGCTAGACCCGCGGGTCTCTTGTTTCTTTGTACCTTGGAAATTGTTCAAGGTATCTTCATGGAACATAGTATATGTACTGACTGGCAGTGATTATCTAGAGAATTTAGGGTTTATGGGATCAAAGGTCAGGGGTCAAAGGTCAAGGGCAACACTTCAAAATTTTACTATTTCCCTCATGTTTATGCAATGCCAGCAGGATTATTATTTTTTCTTACACTAGGTGTATGCATAACCTAATAGAGATTCTCTGGAAAGTTTTTTTTATGCCTCCGCCACGAAGTGTCGCCGGAGGCATTATGTTTTCGGGTTGTCCGTCCTTCCGTCCGTCCGTCCGTCTGCAATCAATTTTGTGGACAGCGTATCTAAAAAATTGTTAGAGGTATCCTAATGAAACTTGGCATGTATATGTATGAGTGGGTAAAGTTGTGCCTATCAACTTTTGGGTGCACACGCTCAAGGTCAAAGGTCAAAAGGTCAAGGTCAAATGCTTAGAATTATACTATTTCCCCTATATCTCTGCAATGCCTGGAGGTATTTTCTTGAAACTTGGTGTATACATGAACTACCAAATAAAGATTCCCCAGAGAGAGTTTTGGGTCATGAGGTCAAGGGTCAAAGGTTAAGTGAAAATTTTAAAATTTCACTTTTTTCTCCATATCTCAGATGTTTCAAGGTATCTTCATGGAACTTAGTATACAAAGTGTATCTCATGCATGTACTGACTGGCAGTGATCAATTTAGGGTTCATGGGTCAAAGGTCAGGGGGTCAAAGGTCGAGGTCCACTCATCAAAATGCCATTATTTCCTTCTTATCTATGTAATGCCAGCAGGATTTTTTTTTCTTGAAACTTAGTGTATGCATTTGTTACCCAATACAGATTCTCTGGGAAGTTTTTGTCAAAAGTCAAAGGCCAAAAGGTCGAATTATCAAGTGAAAGTGTTAAATTTCACTTCTTCTTTAAACTTAAAAAAGGGTCAAAAGTTGGGTACAAATCCCCAAATACCTGCACGCTTAATAGACAGTATAGCCATTCATCCAAATAAACCTAGTTCAAGGAAAGCGAACATTCAATGCATGTGTGACAAACCTGTCATTTTAATATTTTGCCAGTTATGTGAAAATGTCATCACACATTGTCAAGGCATTGTGCTATAGACCTATTCGGAGAACCATGCATTATGACGGAGGCATACCAGTTGCCATAGCGACATTTCTAGTTTTCTTTTGTTTTTGCCTCAAAGGTCAAAAGGTCAAAGATCAAGTGAAAGTGCTGAACTAAGTTTTTCCTCCATATCTTGGAAGTGGCTCAAGTTATCTTGAAACGTACTACATATTTATGCATGTTCTGCCTGACAGTGATTATCTTATGAATTTTAGGGTCAAAGGCCAGATGAAAATGGTAACAATTTTATTACTATTCAATACAGAAATTGCACTTTTTCTCCATACCTTGAAAATTACTCAATGCATTATAAATGTATGAATGGGTCACAGTCAAGTTGAAGTCCGTAAATCCCAAATACATGCTCTCCTATTCATCCAATTAAACCTAGGTCAAGGAAGGTCAATATTCAACACATTTGTGACAAACTTGTCATTTTAACATTTTGCCAATTTTGTGAAAATGTAATCACACATTGTCCACATGTACTATTTAGACCTATTAGGAGAATCATGCATCATGGCGGAGGCATACCAGTCGCCATAGCGACATTTCTAGTTGAGTGATTCAAATCAAATATGGTACACTTCTGAACTTCATGTAATGTTGTGCAGAACAAATTTGTGAGAGTAGCAGAAAACCCTGAGGGACACCTGATCCTACTTCCACATGAGATGAAGTTGTGCCTTCCAGTACAACTTGCTGTTTTCAGTTGTTCAGGAAGCTAGATATCCACTTGATATTATCATCTCTGATGCTGTAGTACTCCAGTTTGAGAAGCAATCTCCTGTGTCCAACTTTAAGGAAGGCTTTTCCGAAGTCGGCCACAATAACTTCAGTCTGATTGTGTTCCTCCATATTCTTCCAAGAGCTCACTAACAAGGCCCAAAAGTTGAAGCTTACAGGAATGTCTTCGGCGAAAGCTATTTTGATGGTCATACAGGATGTTGCTTTTATTGCTAATTCTCATAATGTTACTAGCAATGATGCGTTCCAACAGCTTAAATACAAGACAGATGGGTCGATAGTTTTCTAGGTTCCTTTTGTCCCCCATCTTAAAGATAGGCACCACATTTTCCCATAACCAGTCATGTGGAATTTCCCTGGTTTCGGAGGAAAGATGGAAGATTGCGCAAAGTGCTGGAGCAACTACACAAGATAACTTCTTCAGAACTAGGGCTGGGATTCCCTCATATCGAGGTGCTTTTCCAGGTTGGAGTCTATAGCCTGCTGTGGTGATGTCGATTTCTGACATGGGTGATTAGGGAGACTCTACGGGGAGAAGATCTGAGAGTGGACTTGTCTGCAGAGTGAATGCCTTCATGAACTGGCGGTACAATACTTCTGCCTTCTCCCTTGAACTTGTCACTGATTTTCCATCTTCCTTTAACGAAGGAATTCCATTGCTGTCTAGTCTGTTGTTCTTCACAAAGCTCCAGAATCTTTTCATACAGGTATAACTAAACTCATCTGATGTGTCAGTAGGTGTGAAGAGAGATTCTACATGATTCCAGTAGGCTGTGTATGACTGTGCTTGGATGTCCTTTTTCAGCTTCTGTAGTTTCTCTTCAAGATTCAGTGGGATGGGTTCTTGTCCCCGCCAAACGAGTTCGAGCAGGGGACTATGAAACGGGCTCCGTACGTGTGTGTGTCCGTCCGTGTGTCCGTCCGTGTGTCCGTGTGTGCGTCCGTGTGTGATCAAAATCTTCAATTTGCTACTTTGTCTTCTCTGTCATTTATGAGCCAATTTTGATTCTGTTTACTTTATATGATAGCACTATGTGGGAGCTTTGAAACTTCTACACAGAATTTCAGTTGTGACCTTTGACCTTGACCTTTGACCTATATTGTACATTTTGCTACAAAATGCTACTCCTTCGCCATTTCTAACCCGATTTTGATTCCGTTTGCTTTATGTGATGGCACTAGCTAAGGGCTTCAAAACTTCTACACAGAATTTTGACCTTTGACCTTGATTTTTGACCTATATTGTACATTGGCTACAAAATGCTACTCCTTCACCATTTCTAACCCGATTTCGATTCTGTTTGCTCTATGTGATGGCACTAGGTAAGGGCTTCAAAAGTTCTACACAGAATTTTGACCTTTGACTTCTTTGACCTTTGACCTTGATTTTTGACCTGTATTGTACATTTTGCTACAAAATGCTACTCCTTCGCCATTTCTAACCCGATTTCGATTCCATTTGCTTTATGTGATGGCACTAGGTGAGGGCTTCAAAACTTCTACACAGAATTTCAACCTTTGACTTCTTTGACCTTTGACCTTGATTTTTTACCTATATTGTACAATGGCTACAAAATGCTACTCCTTCGTCATTTCTAACCCGATTTCGATTCCGTTTGCTTTATGTGATGGCAGCAGGTGAGGGCTTCAAAACTTTCTACACAGAATTTTGACCTTTGACTTCTTTGACCTTTGACCTTGATTTGTGACCTGTATTGTACATTTTGCTACAAAATGCTACTTCCGGCGGGGACATATATTACGCACCGCGTAATTTCTACTTTTCCTTGTTTCTTCTTGAAACAGCTGATATATTTTTTTTTTTTTGCAACCTGTCCCATTTCTTGATAAGCTGACGTAATTAGTTGCAGCAATTTGTTGCAGCATTTGGCTGCATATATGCATTTAGGAATTTAGTTTCAAATGGCAAATGTTTAGAAATATGCATGTGGCCTGATGAGCACTCCTCAGGCCACATGCATGATGAATGATTGCACGATGAATGATTGCAAAATTATGCTGCAGACACAGGTAAGGCAGTTGTGTGATTTTAGATGAGCTGTGACTGTAAGTGATATACAGTGTATGTGTGATGCGTGCTGTGTGTCTGATTCAGAGAGGTGAGTGATTAGTATGGGGTATCTTCTTTGTAGTCTCCGCATAATCGGGTAAGGAATGCTGTGCCAGACACTACCAGATTAAGCAGAGACTACTGTATTTGTAAAAATAGGCACTATACCCCTAGAGTCACCCCTCCCCTGTATGAAACCAGAAATGCTCTGAGTAAATACACTTCAAACACTATTTGAAGCAGATCCAGGGACTATCCCTTTGGTGCTGGGTCTAAATTCAGGGCCAGTTTTCACACCTATTTACATTCTCTACAAACTTGGCAGGTATTATTTATTGCAAGTGTGATAGTAAATAGACACCATGCCCTTCTGGAAATCCCCGAAAGCTCCTCAATTTTGCTTTGTTCTTCGTGAGTAGGACTAGTATACCCAGTCATTGGGTGTCCGGACAGGTTGTGGGACCGGACGCGTACTGTAAAGTGCGTCTGGTTTGACAATGACGCGCTTACATAAACAGTTGTTTGTCCGTGAGGAGCTGCGCGTAAATGCATATTCAAAGTAGAATAAGCAAGTCAGCATGTACGTGAGAGTCTTAAGTGTCCGGACACCCAACCCCCCCATCCTAGTCTGCAAGAATGTTGTGGGAGGTAAACTCATGATCGATGATCAGCTGAGTGCTAGACTCCTTGGTCTCTTGTTCAAAATGTGACAGGCATCAGAAATAATGGCATACATGAGATTATCGGTATGAATGGATAAGGGAGCTTTACATGCAATCAGACGAATGCTGTTTCCTGACTATTATGCACTTCAAAATGTCACAATCTTGTCCTGTAAATCATCTTCACAGGACAAGTTTACATCACACCTTCTTCTGGAGTATGTAGAGAAGGATGACAGAGTAAAGTCAACACAGGTATGTATGAGGATATTGTATTGGAATGACATGTAATATCTTTTGTTGGATTTTGGTCTCTTGTCTCTGTACAAATGTGAGTTTCTTAGGAAAAGTAGAATTATGGTTTAAAATTTTTATTTTATTATTTCTATATTCTTTTTGTCTAACATGTTTGATTCTCTCGTTGGAGAGACTCCTTGGAGACCAGGCTAGTCTCCAGGAATCTTTAAGTTATGGAGTGGTTGCAAAGATGTCTCCACGCTCATCAAGACTCTAGTCATCACCAGTTTACCATCTAGTCTCCAAACCAATGAGATACCCACTTAAAGCTAAAATGTGTCAATGTTCAAGTGAAATATTAGCCTTTAACCCAATCTGGGCAGTGGAAGTATGGTGTGTATACAGAGACATTGAGATATTCCATGACAAGCAAGGTGGCATAATCTTTAAGAGTTTTGTTAAAAGTTTTAATGACAAGCAAGGTGGCATAATCTTTAAGAGTTTTGATAAAAGTTTTTATTATTATTATTATTATTTCTAATCTGCTAGTCTATGCTCTGTTAGGTTGTACCTGCCTCTATATGCAGTGTATTTCATTCATGCAAAGTGTTTCTACAGCAAACAAGAAAGAATTATTAAGAGTGAATAGGGAGTTTTCGCTACAGGACGGAAAGACCGAGAATACACAGAAGCATTCACCTGTGACAGTCCCCGTACTCGGACTTCCGTCCCCATATCTATGCAGTTTCGCTTTCCCGTTAGGACGGAGGCATGGGGACAAGATTGCTGATTGGCTGGCTGGCTGGCTGGCTCACTCCTGCCCAGCTGCATCGGGACCGAACGCTATTTTGGCCGAATACCGTACCATTTTTCCCCAGGATGGGACGTTTCTCGGATTTGATCATGTGCAGAAGCAAATTTTGCACATGGCACGCTCAAATACCAGCTGCGTCGTACTTGCAAAAACTCCCTGATGACTGTTTATTCCAGGAATTAATCAAAATGCATTACTTACATATTTTGATTAGATTTGATTGAATAATTCAATTTTTAAATCATCATGTATAATGCCTGTTAATAATTTGATGTGTGATTTTACAGTTGCCGCAAAATATTACTTTACAATTTTTATTTATTTTTGAAATTACAATGCATATGAAATATTAGCTTCGTATGTCACCCATCAGCCTTACGACTTGAAATTGTATTTTTGGACACAACATCACCAGGGGCCCGTTGCATAAAAGTTACCATTATTGTAACTTTGCCATCCAATGGTAACTTCCATGGAATTCTTGATTTTGATTGGCTGTTGAGTATCATTACCATGGTAGTTACCATTGGATGGCAAAGTTATCACAATAGTAACTTTTATGCAACAGGGCCTAGTTGTTATGATGCAATAACCCATTCAGTAATGATTGTGACGAAGGGTGGAATTTATCAGAGAAATATTGTCAGTCTGTGGTAAACATTTATATAGTGTCCAGTGGAATTTGTCTGTATTTTGGCATATCAACCATGAAGAATAAAGTGAAGAGAGAGTGAACTCTCAAAGTGTAATTTGGTTGTCAGACAGTATTGAGCTGTAATGATCAATGGTATTTTCTATGACTTTCAGGTACCCCAGTGGAAGGATATTAAACACCTCCCCAGGTAAGACAGAGAAGAAGTGGAAAGTTATATTGATAAAAAACAATTATGGTAATTTATGATTTTCTTTATAGCACATAATGATCTAAAGGATTCTCTATGAGCTTTACATTACTTTTGTCATATACATCAGAAGAAAAAAATATATATTATATACTTTTCAAAGATTTTGCAAATTGCCAAGTGTCTGTCTCAGCCCTGAGTCTGTCTTGATTATGAGATCAATTTAATATTAGAGAAAATTGTGATAGGAATGTATGATTGATTTTGAATACAAATATGTAAAACCATGCCATGTAGTTTCAGCAATGATTTGGCTTAATGAACACAGACGAATATGTTCCTTAAGAAAAGCTACAAGAACAAAACTAGTATTTTGACAACTATAATCAGAATTGGCCTTTTTGACAAAATGCCTTTGTGTTGGCAACCTTTTTTGTGGTTGGCATTAATCATTGAAAAATAATGTATAATATGACCATTTTTAGAGTTGGTTATGGGAACACAGACTGATTACTGACTACTTGGTCATTCAATTCTAATTGAAGTTATCCCAAGTATACACATGCAAAACTTTTTTTTTTTTTTGGGGGGGGGCATTGCATGAGTAGATGTTACTCATTCGTTACACTCAATGCCTCATGAACATTGTACTCCAACGATAATGCTGCAAAAATTCAAAGTTGCCGAGATTGCAAGACATGATTTTACTTTGGATTAAATGACTGAAGGTTCTAGACTGAGTAATTTTGATTTGATGATTGCAGAGCTGGAGCCAATGGTATTAATGATACATATTGCTCATTCAAGGATACAAAGATTTTACTTCTATTGAACACATGAAGTTATATTTGAGATGTATATTAAACATGATTTTGTACATGTTACTATACATACCATCAGTAATATCTGGTTATTCTGTTCCACAAGTCCTCACAAGGATGTTGTGCAGAAGGTAGCATACATCAAGAATACATCTCGCTACATCATCGTGAGCAAAGAGGGCAGCATATCAACATTTGACAGTCAACTACGAACGCAGAAATCCATCAAGGTGAGAAAGGGAGACACATTTACAATGTACACGTATAAGCTAATCTGGGGTGTGAACATCTGCACAGCAAAAGTGCATATCAGTTGCAGTTATAATGTACTTGGTAACTATGCACATTGATTGTTATTAAAGTCATGAGTCCACAAAGTTAGATATAATGTAATGGCTAGTGTAGGGCTGTGCATGCGCTGCACTCGCAACTGTATAACTGAACAGCTTTTGCAGCATACTTTAGCATTGTTGACAATGGGAATTTTATTAATCACACAGAATGTTCATAGTTTCCTGTCAAGCAGTGGACCACATTCCATGTATGTACCGTAATGTTCCTGCATAGATTTGAAAGAAGTCAGATGAAACTGGGTTGTGATTTACTATTGCTCGTATGGAAGTTATCAGACAGACCAAACAATGTAAAGCCTCAAAGACAGCCATGTGAGAGATGAAATGATTTGAAAGCATACCTTTATTCACAAATTTTCATAGTGATCCAATTTCAAGGCTAAAACTTTAGCTGTGTTATTGAGACACTGTTGTCATTACCTCATCATTTCTAATATCAGTTTTATGCCATCATGTTTATTTTCTATATCTTTCCTCTTTTCTTCTGTTTCTTATTTTGTCTTATGTAGATTAGCAATGAATCAGTAAAGCCAAGAGACGTGTGGGTCACAACATTTGTTGTCCTCCAAAACATCAACAAGATAGCTCTTGCATTTACTAGCAAGGAGATCGGTAACGTTCAGCATTTTATTGTTGTTTATTAATACCTTGATCTATTTGTTCATGTGTTTGTCCATCCAAACATCTGATTTTTGTTTACATGTGATGACAAACAAACAAATGGAGCTTGATATAATTTCACGTATATGTATATGAGTAAATATGACGTCACCAAAAAATCAACATTTTATGGGTGGAAGATTTTTTCTGGAAAAAAAAAAGATTTAACTTATTTGCTATCATTTTTCTTTTATTTGTTTTGGCTTAAAACCATGTACATGTAGTACTTTGTATGCATTAGTTCTAGATTTACATGTTCTCATTTGTTAATGTCAAAGGTAGCTTGGCAATTAATCACACACACACACACACACACACACACACACACACACACACTTTATATTTGCATTGCGTGTTAATTTTAGTGAGCTTTGGGCTACATGTATAGAGAGGCGTCAAAGAGGTTCATTAACTACAATCTTCTGTGTAAAGTGCATTTACTAGGAGTTATGTCAACCCTAATTAAAACCTTTTGGAACATGGTGTTTCAATTTGTAAAAAGCACCAAATATTCAGATGACGCTGCAGTGCATACTATTCATTAGGGCCTTCTTTTCAGTGTTTTATGATCTCAGTTCCAAACTGGAGTTCAATGTACAGTACAGAGTGTATGGGCTTGAACATACCCCTCTCAGCATGGATCACTGGTGAGTTTAGCATGCTCTTTTTCACTCACACCTCTTACAGTAAATCTCCCCTGCATTATTTGGTGTGTACACCAGCAGAATGCTCGGTAATAATTTTGTGTTTTACCAACTCATGCTCTATAATGTGCCTTTGTGTATCACTCATCAGAGAAATCTGACTTTCTGGGGTTCAGTGATTTTCTGCATGTTTAGCTGCAGTTATTTCTGTAAAAATAAGAGGTCTCCGTAAATTCTTTTTTTTTGGGGGGGGGGGGGGGCGGGGGTTGTATCACAAGCACAGAAATGACAGCCTAAATGAATATCCTGACTCACCCAAATCAGAAACATAATTCTTTATGGGATTGTATAAGTTTTCATCAGTCTTACGACACGTATGTAAAGAGGATGTTTTGAATGCTTTGTGACTACATGTATGATGAATTTCATATGAATTGTGAGTTGATGCAATGATTACACCATGAAAATATCTGTATCACAGTTGGCAGTATTAAGAGAGAAGAGTTACAAGTGTATGTCTAGAGAAGTTCTGCATCAGCAATAAAGATTGTTTGATTGATGAGTGAGATAGTTTGAATGTAGAGGAGATAAGATTTTAGGTCAATGATTTCTGACACATGAAATTTGGAAGTCTTGCAGCAGTTTTATGACAAAGGGTCACTGTCATACATCATGCTTACCAGCTTATGAAGAAGAGTCTCTGTCTTCAAATGACTTCTTACCAGATTGGAGATAGACTGTTCGTTAAAGGACAAGTTCACCTTCATAAACATAAGGATTGAGGGAATGTAGCAATATTAGTAGAACACATCATTGAAAGTTTGAGGAAAACCAGACAATCCGTTCAAAAGTTATGAATTTTTGAAGTTTTTGTGCAGTACCCGCTGGATGAGAAGACTACTGCAGTGTATGAATAACTTAGATGTCACATGCGTACAACAATATAAGGAAAATATAAAGAGAATTTCACAAAATTCCATCTTTTGAAAAAAGTACACATTCCCCTGACTCGTTACCGATAAATGTTATGGGTAATATTATTCCCCCTGCCTTTACAAAGAGGCAAGTCAATTGCTCTTTTATTATGCGAAAAAAGTGAAAATATGTTGAATTTTCTTTTATATTTTCTTTATACTATTGTACGCATATGACACACAAGCTGTAGTAGTCTCCTCATCCAGCGGTTCCAACACAAAAATTTAAAAAAATCGTAACTTTTGCATCGATTGTCCAATTTTCCTCAAACTTTCACTGATGTGTTCTACTAATATTGTTGCATTTTCTCAATCCTTATGTTTATGAAGGTGAACTTGTCCTTTAATAGTTGATGGTGAGCTGTTAATTGAATCATGCAGTCTGCTTTAACGTGCTTCTGGCAGATGGTGGTCATTGTATCTCGCTTTTGTTGAACCATTGAGCTGCAAGTTAAACTGTTGTAATCATCTCAGATGTATACGTCTTCCTAATTATTTCTGTAATCAGGAGCTGGTTCAAATGTATCATGTTGCCTTGTAGATGTTACACTGGAGCATCATCAAAGATAAGCTTTGCAATATTTGCCATCCCAGCAACACATGGGCAGTTTTGTTGGCAATAATCCTTTTTATCAGATGTAGACAAAAACAGAGTTCTCCCTTTTATTTTTTAAGCCATTGCCATTATTTTTTTTTTCCCATGAACAGTCATATAGCGATTTTCAATTTGTTACAAATGCACACTCACACTATGCTCATTTGATTGTTTTGTTTTTACAAAGGAGTAACCCAAAGAACTCGAATGAAGCCATTCTAGTGATGGGAGATACTGGTGGGCATGTTAATGCTTTCCACTTCACTTCAGCAAATATAGCACTGTTTGACAGACCACAACAGCCTGGTGGAGAAGGGCAGGGTGAGAAAAAATATATATTGACTCTAGACATCTTCATTTTGTGAAAGAATTTTCTGTGTGTTATTTATGTGTAAAAATTACTGATGTCACAGTCAACAGGTACCAATCTCTCTTTATGTTCCATTGCTGTGGTTATACTACACAAAACTACTTGTAGTTTACTTCCCAATAACTTCCCATAGTGTGAGCACTTGATCACACAACAGAGATAACTACATGTACTTTGAGTGATGCAAAACTTCCCGTAGTTTCAGGCTCTAATACGCATGATCTACATGGGCATAAACCATTCACCCTCCTTGAATATATATATATATATATGTACATTTAACAGTATGCATGCAAAATAATGCCCAGTATGCATAGACAGCATAAAATGAATCACAAAGATGTTGCAGCAGCCTTCGTGTAATAATATAATTCAGTTAAAAAATGAATGAAAATCAATTTAGAAACAAAAAGAAAGTCCAATTAAGCAATTTTGGAATTAAATTTGTCTTCTTTCACCTATATCCCTGTCCCTGACATACGTAATCATGCTCTGAGGTACATTGGCAATTCCTAGCTTCCATGTATTCATGTTTGACAAAAGCTTTTTTTTTAGAAATTGCCATATTGCCAAATGTTCTGAAAAAAAAAATCAATCTTTCATATTTTGCCATATTTATTTCAAAGTCAGAAGAAATTAACAACATATTTTTTTCTGCGTCATCTATTTTTTTCTCAGAACAAATAGTGAATGTGAGCTTCAAGCAACTGATGAAAGACAGGTTCAAATACTGTCGCCTGATAAGACACAATGGTCACTCGGAGTGGGCAAGGCAAGGCAAGTTATAACAGGACAAATTTTTCATTCGCAATTGAAGAAGTGCATTCAATTAATCATTAGCCACTTCTCATTTCAGAAATGATTTTTTTTTTCCTGCCTCCACCATGAAGTGCCACCAGAGGCGTTATGTTTTTTGATTGTACATCCATCTTTCCGTCTGTCGGAAATTGATTTTGTGGATGAGAACCATATAATGTTTATACACACACACACACACACACACACACACACACACACACACAATGTATATGTATGAATGGAGGAAGCTATGACTATCAACTTTTGGATGCACACACAAAAGGTCAAAGGTCAAGGTTATATCCTTTTTCCCCATATCTCTGCAATGCCTAAAGGTATTTTCATGAAAACTGCTGATAAAGATTATACAGAGAAAGTTGTGGGCCATGAGATGGAAGGTCAAGTGAAAAATGCTAAGATTTCACTTTTGTTGCCATTTACCTCAGAGATTATTCAGTGCATCCACTATATTGAACTATCAAGGATCAAGTGAAAATCTTGAAACATCACTATTACTCTCATATTTTGAAAAATAGCTCAAAGTATTATTGTGGAGATTGGATATCATTAGTAAGTGAAGTTGTGGTCCGGGAAGTCAAAGGTCAAGTAAAAGTTTTCGATTCCCAAATATTTGCTCTCTGAAACATGTTAGCCATCGAAATGAGACCTGGTCCAAGGAATGTACATTCATGGTTGTGCCAAACTTACAAATATGTCATTTCATTTTTTTTTTTTTTGCAACCATGTGAAACTTGTCTTACATTGTCAAAATGTACCACAGACCTATTGGGAGAACAATGTGACATGGCGGAGGCATAGTAGTTGCATAGTGACATTTTTAATTTTCTTCTGTTTTGTTTGTTTGTTTGTTTCACCCCAAGGGAAAAAAAGGACTGTAGTCTGGGTGCCAAAGCCACTTTTTGGGCCTAACCTTGTTTTACCGTCCACCCAATGTTTTTTGACAGTTTTGCCCTATTTCGGGGGTGCTGAATCCGAATCTGGATAATGCAACTCTTGCATCCTTGAGGGTTGTGAGATATTCAAGATGGCCACCAAAATGGTCTCCCAAACCGGAAATTCCCACGTATTTCTTTCTAAATGGTGAGAAATTGAAAATGATTGAAGGTTTTACCCTATTTCGAGGCTGCCGAGTCCGAATCTGGATGATGCAAATTTTGCATCCTTGAGGGTTTTGAGATATTCAAGATGGCTGCCAAAATGGCCGCCAAAATGGCCGCCAAAATGGCCGCCAATACCGAAATTCCCACGTATTTCCTTCTAAATGGTGAGAAATTGAAAACAATTGATGGTTTTACCCTTTTTTGAGGGTGCTGAACCGAATCTGGATGATGCAACTCTTGCATCCTTGAGGATTTTGAGATATTCAAGATGGCCCCCATTATGGCCGCCAAAACCGAAAATTCACACGTATTTCCTTCTAAATGGTGTAAAATTGAAAATAATTGATGACTCTACCCTATTTCGAGGGTGCTGAATCCGAATCTGGATGATGCAACTCTTGCATCCATGAAGTTTTTGAGATACTCAAAATACACAATACTCATACTCAATACATGGGAATTTCCGGTTTTAATTGGTGGCCATTTGGCATCACGCACAGGAATATATGGCAAGCAAAAATATTTGCATGCTTTTATTTTCGCGCTAGTTTCTGGTTGCGCAAAATTTCAACACCGCGAAAATGTCCACTTGTAAGGTAATAGATTATATTCTTTTTGGTCAGTTTATTCTATCTTCATTTGTTATCAAATAAAAATGATACACTTATCAAAGAACCTCGCAGTAAAAATGACTATCTTGTTAGAGATACATGTAGGAGAGATACGTTGTAGTTTGCAAGGGATTATGTTTTTTTATGAAAATTTGACTGAAATAGAAGATAGCCTCTGGAAGTGATGATTATTTTTTCTTATTTTTTAGATCAGATATATCTCAGAACTATATGTGAGTAAAGAAATGTCAAGGATTCTTTGAGGGAAAATATAGATAAGGGAATGTTGTAAAGGTGTTTCAAACCATAACGTTGAATTATTTGCCCACTAGCAGGTTATTTGCACGGTATCACATTCTTTTATGAAAATTGATGCTCCAGAAAGTTTTTATTCGGGAGCGCTATTTTTTCGATGTACCAAAACAATGTGAAAAGAAAAAATAAAGAATTCTTTGATAGCAAAATATAAATAGACAAATGTGTAAAGATATAACTATTAAAGAACAATGAAATTGAATACTGTGTGAGCTGTTATTTTTGCAAGGGTTTAATTTTCGCAAATTTTGCAAATCATACTTGAACTGAATTTAACAACGTGAAAATGTCACCATGCGCTAATTAAAGGTACAGTGCACTTATGAAGGCCTCTCTGTCAGTTCAAGAAAACATCTTGCAAAAATGTCCCTCATTTGCGAAGATATCTGTATGCGAAAATAAAAGTGTATACAGTGAATAACTGAAAATAACTGACTAACAGAAATTGTATTTGGCAGTTTGGCCATATATTGGAGAAATTTTACTTAAAGATTTTAACATGGGTTGCAATAGAGTGATTTGTATCTTCATCTCAGATACAAGGACTGGCGTAATTACACTGTCAGAAAGATAAATATCGTAGGTATGTAAAAATTGCACGCCCATTACTGTATTAAGTGTTTACTAGAACTCTTTTTAAAACTTTAACAATCAGAATGAAATATGTTTTCACCAAAATGTTCAAGTGAAATTAAATGGGGTAAATGAAGGGCAGGAATACTGGGGAAGCCATAGACTATGAGGATGTAATACATCATTGTTTTTAAAGTAGTGATAAAGTTTTTTGATAGCTCTGGATTTTGGAAATGTTTTTAAGACTGTCTTATTCTTAGTGTATCTTAGCTGCACTATAGAAATGTACCTTAATTTTGTTATCAGTTCATCAGTATGAACTTCATGCGATAAGAATACTGTAGAAACTCAGACATACTTATGTAGAGTCTGACATTCCACATAAGAATTGTACTGTTGTTATTTATTGATAGTGAGGTATGCTCAACACCTCAACTGCTTCATCTCATGCTCTACCACTTACCAAAGTGCCATGGTGCTGGGATGGATTGAGAAAGCCAAGCAAAAGATGAAAACGTAAGGTTTCCTGCTTGTCTTTGTTTAGTCATTTCAAAGCTTGATAATTGTTCAATTTCATCTACTGCCTGCCAAGGAAGATTGATGAGTGTACAAATTTTATGGTTACGTTGTGTTGTTTTGTTTTGTTTTGTTCTTTGCACATGGGGGGGGGGGGGGGGGCTTTAGGCTGGGACCAATTTGGGACCAGTTTTCACATCTTGATCTTCTTTTAAAAGACATGGTCAAATTTCTACGAACTTGGTAGGTATTACTACCAGTGTGATTGAATATTCAAGTGGATAACATGCCCCTGTGAATGTCCCTCCAAAGCTCCAAGTTTGCTATATTCTTCCGAGGTGACAGGCTGTAAGAATGGATGGAACTCGGTCTCTTGTTTGTTATATGTTACTTATATAGCAATCATGTTCTAAGAAATGAAACTCTGACAGCATTTCAATGTTTATTTGACAGGAATTCATTCAACATCTCACAAGGGGTAAATGCATTTGCCTACCATGAAGGACTGAATCTCATCGGTATGTTATGTCTCTTAATTTTTATATAATTATAACCATTTTCCTATCCTGGCTTGTTTGATAGTGACTGGCCTGAAATTATTTTACATTACAGGTATGAAATTCAATTTAATTCAATTAAATTCAATTCAGTTTATTTCCTCATAATCATGGAAATAAAAATAAAGATATACAAAGGATACACAGAATTACAAAGTATAACGAATAATATATAATACATGCATATACATTAAAAAGTATGGATTGACAAACACAAATTGAAATAAAAGAAAGTACAATGTAATTTTAAGACCAGTGACTCCCCTCTTGACAGACAGACTTTACACATATATGGAACTAGAAAAGCACTCTGAGAGTGCAGACCTCCGCCAAGCAGCTACTTTCCACCGATGATCTTGCTCTTCCCAAAGAAATTTTTCTCCTCTCCACTACTGGGCTCTTCCATAGAGATCAGTGATTTCCACACCCATAGGTATACATGCTGAAAAATCGCCCGATTTCCCAAAATAGAAGCCTTTGTTACGTCATAAACCCTCAGCTGCGCGGCGCGCCTCACCCAGCTGCAGAAACTGGAGCATGCACTTTAGTGCGCATTTGAAAACCTCAAAAATGCGTAGCTTTAACTCCCAAGTTCAGTGACCCTACCTGTCAAAATATGAAAAATCCTTCATAAATTCCCCCAAAATTCTCAGATCACTACCAAAATTTAATTGTTTCAATACTTGTGTCATTTTCAACCTTTCC
Organism: Diadema antillarum; assembly: GCF_040938485.1. NCBI lineage: Eukaryota > Metazoa > Echinodermata > Echinoidea > Diadematoida > Diadematidae > Diadema > Diadema antillarum. The sequence goes on along the minus strand of NW_027271164.1, from coordinate 2,836,190 downwards.
TGTAAGTTTCATCCAAATCCGTTAACCACTTTTTGAGTTATTTTGCACAAGGACAAACAAACAAACCAATGGTAACAAAAACATAACCTCCCTTGGCAGAAGTAATAATGGTCTGCATAGCCAGGTTTTTCCATACATTATGATGCTACCTCTTCTTCAGATAATATGGTACTTTCATTATGTAAGAAGCATTAGATGAATCCGAATTAATGTACAGCAAGCATTAATTTTCCAGCAAGAAAAGATATGTGAAAAGATATGTGAAATCTTCAATATGTTCATATGTTGATTTATGTAAATTTTTTACACAGAAAAATTTCAAAATTATTTCTACTTCTTGACATAATTATAAGGAAATTAAGAAATATCAGAGATGGGGGAAATATGCTGCAGATACTGTTACATGAGTGGTATAAATCAGATTAAGAATTAAAGAAAAAGAGAATTAAAGAAAATCAGACAGATATCTGGGGAAAAAACACCAAAAGTTATATGATGTCAAATGAAAATGCAGTTGTGGCATTGCATGCCTGATGCTCTTTTATTTGTACAATTGTTTCCTCCAAAGCAACATTTTTTTATTGGAACCTGCCCAAGGTATAGCAATGTTTGTGTTATTTACATTTTGCATGTAAAGGCAAAGAACACCACTTTGTGTATGTACATAGAAAGCAATGTGTCTGTCTGAAAACGGGGGAAAAAAATCATCTCTAGGTCTATGGTTGGAACTTGAGATGCTATGTTTAGACCACCTTGTGCATTTATCGTGGTCATGAAATTCTTATTACTTCCAAATGGTTTGTAATAATTGGTTGCTGCACCTTGCCAAATTTATTGAGTTCAACTTTTTATTATGGTTAGATTCTTTTTTATCCATAAAAGATTTGAATGATTTCTAGTGTTGCTGTCGTAAATCATATGTAAATGTGCATGTTTCTAAGAGCTCTGAAAGCATGTTGTAGTGGATTTTCTGATTTGTACAGCCACTGCTGGAGTAGACCATCACGTGTGTCTGTGGAACCCATATGTTGTCTCAAAGGCTGTTGGGGTGAGTATTTATTCAGACTTGTTGCTTTCTATGCACTCTTTGGCAAAAAAAAAAGAAAAAAAAAAAGAAATACTCTTTTCCGATCAGATTACGTATGAGTATGAACATGCGTTCCTATGAAAACTTTTTATTAGAGCAGGAAGTCAATCAACCCTTTATGTGCCCAGGTACTTCGCTAAATTTGCCAAGCTTTCTTATTCACCATTCAGTAATCCATCCAAAATTTACCTAGTTGTAGATTAGCATAAAACCCACTAAGGTGTGGCAATGTGCCTTGGTTCAACTGGAAGGTCAAAATGACACAATAAGGATTTATATAAATGAACAAAGAAATGAGCAAAGAAAATGGGATTCCAATTGAATAGGGATTAGAAGGAAAGCATTCTCTATATTCAGTGACAATTAGTTTCTAGACATCTTTGCTAATGAATGAAGAAAGCAATTTAGCTAGCTTGCCAGTTGGCGAACAAAGCGTGGTAAGTGTTACAAAAATATAGAAGAACAAAAGTTCACACATTCAGTTTGTTTCTCATACATGTATACTTGCATTGAAAAGATTAGACGTTAGAGAGCAATATATTAAAAGGGAGAAAAATACCTGCACCAGCCTAATACATGTAGTATATTTTAAGACATATCCTTGACAAATGACTATGTGAATGAGTCCTAGTTGCATGTTTTCTCCATTCTGTCAGACTTGATAGAATATTCTTCTGTGGTGTTAAATCATGTAAGCATATCAGTCAAGAGTGGGACAAACTGTGTGGGCATGAGACATGTTTTGCCAATCAAAAAGCAACATCTAGATATTTCACGGCATGATAAAGTGTGGATATTTTCCAGGCAAGAAAAGAAGACAAACATTTTGTTGTCAAACTATTAAATGTGTTTTGTGTCTAATGTAACTAGCTTCTGCGTGGTCACATGGCTCCTGTGATGCATGTCCAGTTCAACTTTTCCCGAGGACAGCTAGTCAGCTTCTCCAAGGATAAGGTGTTGAGAATCTGGGATGTACAGCTCCAAGTCTGCTTGCAAAGGATTGCTGGAATGTTCCCCAAGGGGACAGAGAGTGAGTTCTTGTATCACAGTATGAAGCGAGCTCATTTAACTCATTTGACCAGAATAGGTCCAATAAGGTTATGCCCTGGCAAGGTGTCCAGTGTCCATTGTCCGGTGTCGGTCATCCAGCATAATGTTGGCCATCCACAAGCTACTAATGCTTCTTCTTTGTCATTTTTTGTCCAATTTTTTTTTTATTATATGATCAGACTAAATTAGAGTTCAATTAAGTCTCACAGGGTCATTTGTATAATTTTCAAAATTGAAAAAAAACAAATACTTCATGTATCAACTAATTTCAATTTGTTAAATTTGTTTTTACTAAGAGAGATGTAGAGAATTGAACTATGGCTTTAATGGGTTTTTTTTTAATAATATGATTATGCTGATTTATTCATAAGATTGCATTTAATTTTTATCCTTTGTTAGTTATTCATCAAGTTTGATTGTTATGCCTGCGCCCGAAGGGTGCCGGAGGTGTTTATTGTCGAGCCCACTGGAGGTGTGGGGAGACTGAGGGATCGCCTGCAGCGTCTGTCTGTCCGTCTGTCGTCGGTCCGTAATGCTGCAAAAACTTGAATAACTCTCTACTGAGGACTTTAATTTCAATTAAACTTGGAGGGAAGAGTGGTTATACAAAGTTACACATTTTACCAAACTTGAAGGTCACCTCAAGGTCAAAGGTCACAGACAGGGGTCAATGAATTTTAGGGCCAAATGTTAAGCTTTTACGGCGTATTTCGATTATGGCTCATAACTTTTGATGTATCTGTCAGTTTGTGACCAAACGTAGAGAGTAGATATCCCTTGGGGAGTTGACGGTCACCTCAAGGTCAAAGGTCACAGACAGGGGTCAACAAACTTTTAGGGCCCAATGTTAAGTTTTTACGGCGCGTTTCGATTGTGGCTCATAACTTTTGATCGCTATGTCCGTTTATGACCAGATTTAGAGGGTAGATGTCCCTTGGGGAGTTGACGGTCACTACAAGGTCAAAGGTCACAGACAGGGGTCAACAAACTTTGGGCCCAATGTCAGGTTTTTACGGCTCATTTCGATTTATATGGCTCATAACTTTTGATCCGTATGTCCGTTTGTGACCAAACTCAGATGGTAGATGTCCCTTGGGGAGTTGAAGGTCATCACAAGGTCAAGGTCATAGACAGAGTCAATGAACTTCCGGGGTTTAGAAAAACATTAATTTCTTCTACGTGAATGGGCGAGACACATTTTGGCCTTGCCTTGTGTTTTCTTATTGTCCATCCATCCGTACTTCCGTCCCCATACGTTTACGTGATTAACTTGAGTAATATTGAGTGGAATTTTCCCAAGCTTGGTCCAAGTATAAAGTATGATGGGGCAATTACTTGATTAGACTTTTTGGTGCAATCGGCCAGAGGCCTAAGGTCAAAGGTCGGGGTCAAATCAGGAAATTGTATCCATTTACGTGGTAACTGTAATCTGGATCAAGCAAATTTCACCAAACTTTGTCCGAGAATGACGTATGATGGGGCAATTACTTTGTTAGTTTTTGAGTGAAATCGGCCAGAGGTCAAAGATCAAGGTCAAATCCTTTATGTATACATTATGTACCAGTAGCCATAGCGACATTTCTAGATTGTTTTATGTTGTAGATGTATGCATAAGTTAGACAAACAGAACTTCTTCTGAGTGTATTGACAATGTGTATGATCATTATTATGCTTATTCTTTGTATTCATCTTATGTCACAGAAGAAAAGCTTTGTTCATCAGCCAGTTTTCATTTGTTTGTCTGTGCCATAGCAGAATGTGAGATACACAAAGATTTTGCCCCAAATTATGACATTTTGGTCATAACAATCAATTGTGTAAGTTAAGGCAGTTTAATCACAAAATTTGCACGACATGCTTTTCTCCATCATCTATTGGCCAATTGTGAATGTTTGGGTTGTTTGGGGGTTTTGGAGGTTTACTTTCTTTTTATACCCCCGCCAAACGAAGTTTGAAGGGGGTATATAGGAATCAGCGGATGGTCGGGCGGTCGGTCGGGCGGTCGGTCGGGCGGTCGGGCGGTCGGTCCGTTGCAAATCGTGGGTCGCGAACTACTTCCTCAGTTTTCAACCGATTCCCATAAAACTTGGCACAGATGTGTGCCTTGGGTTGTAGATGTGCAAGACATATTTTTTGACAGTACCCAAAAGTACGTTGCCATGGTAACGGCATATTATGGGCAAAAATGAGTACAAATCTTGCGTCGCGAACTCCTCCCACAGTTTTTGATCAATTTTTATGAAATTAGGTACAGATGTTCATCTGAATATGTTAATGTGCAAGACACATATTTCCGCAGTGGCAAAAAGTGCGTTGCCATGGTAACGGCATGTTATTGGTAAAATATAGGGCAAAATGCTTCATGGCAAAACTGCTTCATCAGTGTTCTTCCAATTCTCATGGAATTCATATTGAATGTTTGTCTTAGGATATAGGTCAGCATGACACATTTCTTGACAGTGACAAAAAGTATGTTGCCATGGTAACAGCTCACATATTATGAGCCAAAATGATGGAAAATTTTGTGTTGCAAACTACTTCCTCAGTTTTTGCCCAATTTCCATGAAACTTTGTACAGATGTGTGCCTTTGGTTGTAGATGTGCAAGACGCATTTTTCGACAGTACCCGAAAGTACGTTGCCATGGTAACGGCATATTAATGGCAGAAGATCAAGGAAAGATCTTGCGGATTTAAATACTTCCTCAGTTTTTTGACCAAAGCTTATGAAATGTGGCACACACCTTGATCTTGGTGGGAAGATATGGAAGACATATTTTTCGGACGTGTCGGAAGCTGCGTTGCCATGGTAACGGCATATAAATGGCAGAAGATCAAGGAAAGATCTTGCGGATTGAACTACTTCCTCTGTATTCGACTGAAGCTCATGAAATGTGGCACACACATTGGTCTTGGTGGGAAGATGTGCAAGACATATTTTTTGGACGTGTCGGAAGCTGCGTTGCCATGGTAACGGCATATTAATGGCGGAAGATCAAGGAAAGATCTTGTGGATTGAACTACTTCCTCAGTTTTTGACAAAAGCTTATGAAATGTGGCACACACAATAGTCTTGGTGGGAAGATGTGCAAAACATATTTTTCGGACGTGTCGGAAGCTGCGTTGCCATGGTAACGGCATTTAAATGGCAGAAGATCAAGGAAAGATCTTGCGGATTGAACTACTTCCTCTGTATTCGACTGAAGCTCATGAAATGTGGCACACACATTGGTCTTGGAGCGAAGAAGTGCAACGCATATTTTTCGACGTGTCAGAAACTGTGTTGCAATGGTGACAACATCTGACAAGTGTAAAGTCATTGTTTATTTGTTTTACTTTGTACTTTCTCTGTTTTGATTTGTAAATACTGTTGATTTTTTGTATTTTGTTACAATTGTTGAAGCGCTTTGTGTCTGTTTAGAAAAAGCGCTATATAAATATTGGTTATTGTTATTATTATTATTATATTAAAGTCCTTAAATCCCAAAATACCTGCTCTCCTATTCATCCAATTAAACTTAGGTCAAGGAAGGTGAACATTCAACACATTTGTGACAAACTTGTCATTTTAATATTTTGCCAATTTTGTGAAAATGTAATCACACATTGTCCACATGTACTTTAGACCTATAAGGAGAATCATGCATTATGGCAGGGGCATACCAGTCGCCTTAGCGACATTTCTAGTTAAATTTTGGTTTTTGTTTTGTTTTTGATTGTAGATATAAGTAAGATACACTAAACATCTACATAGTATCTTGATTATTTGATCAAACATTAAGTTTGGTAATTTGTGCAATTTACTGTATTCATGAAATAGCTTTTTCTCCTTCAGACATGTTTGTCTATTTCCTGTATGTTTCTGTATAGCTAGGTGAGATACATGGAATTCCTAAAACATGTGATATAGATGTTTGACCTAAAAGAAATGTAATGATGAATTTAATGTAAATTCTTTGAGAAAGTTACAAAATTGCTTTCAGTCTGACTTTTTATTTTTGAAATCCTAGCTGAAAGTCAAATGAAGCAGCAGGCACACTTATTCACAGGGCTTTGTGTGTGTTATATTTGATAATACTCAGCCTATTAAGTTTGTTGTCACTTTGGTTTTCCTCTTTTCTAAACAGTGTACACCTCCATGTACTTCCACGAGATGACCAACCGTCTCTTCATCTCTTTTAACTATCAACTAACCATGCTTGAAATGAAGCCAGAGGTCAAAGACCGGGTCATGAGCCATGACAAGCCTGTCAGCATGGCCATCTACAATTCTACATTCAATCAGGTTCGATAGGCTTGTGCAATTTAACTCTATGCATGTATCGTTGCTGCAGCGACAAGACCTTATATCTACAAAATGTTCAGGAAAGAGAAAAAAATGGCACCCATAGCACTATCTCTAATGGGATAGCCCTTCCGTTGACATGCTATGGTCTTCATTTTTGGGGTAAATAAGCAAGGATATGGAGAGGACATCACTTTTAAACCTGATTATTTGACTATTAATCCAAAAAAAAGTCATTTTCACTTAAATTTTTGATACAAGGTCTTGTCACCCCAGCGACGATATGCATTTTATTTTAGATGTTGCAATTCCTGTTTCCTGTATCAATTTTTCAGCCTGTACAATAACTGTAATCAATATACACTGTATTTACATTTTATTATTTTACCAATTATTTCTGAGATCTTATTCAAGTAAACTCAAAGTTGAAACATTTATTATTCATTTCTTATCATCAGTGTTTCCTCTATTAAGACAAAACTTTCTTCCAGAGTGATTATATCTTGTGGTAAGAGATCATAAAGTTTATTGGCATCCATGAGTGGTGATCAGTTTTAATATTATACCAATGTACCAATATATTTGCAGGTTGTGAGTGCTTGCCATGGCTCCACAGTCATCGTCTGGATGCTGGACAGTGGTCAGAAGGTCAAGCAATTTCTCAACTGTCATGGAAATGCAGAAATTACTTGTCTTGCATTTGACCACAATGAAACCAGGATCTTCACAGGCAGTTCTGATGGCACTGTTAAGGTAGTAAACATCACAACTCTCATTTGCAAAATTAGACATGAACTACATGTACTTGAACATGCAAGAATATTCACATTTTAAAAAATAATGCAAGTCTTTTCAACAACAACACACTTCTGTTTAGATTTTTATGCGTTTAAACGCAGTTTCTAGTTTCGTTCAAAAACCGCAAGTCTTTTCTGCAAATGCTCCTGCATTTTAAATACGTTGCTTGTGATTTGATGTAATTGCATCTGATATTTAGAATTGCGTTTAAACGCAACTGAGTTTAAGTTTCTTACAATTTTCTAGTTTCGGATGATTATCAAACGCAAGTCTTCAGCGTTCCATTTGATTTGATGGACTTGCATTTGATTTATTCACATTTTTGCACAGGCTTCTGGTTGCACGTAATGCCCGAAAATTTCCACTTTTACAGTACAGTAAACCTCGCTTAAGTCGACATGGCATAAGTCGACAACTCGCTTAAGTCAACACGATAAAAAAGTCCCGATTTTTGCCTTTGTTATTCCTTGAAAATTTCTTCGTCTTATTCGGCATTTATAAGTCGACAACTCGCGTAAGTCGACCTGATTTTTGAGTGCCAACTGAGCTGACATACATGTACGTGTTGATTCCCTCGTCTAAGTCGACATAATTTTTCCGCTCAAAATCTTATCGCCATTCTCTGAAAAAGAATTGTTTTCCCGCTCCGATTCACATCATTTCTACTCGGTAATTCGCTAGCATACGGCACAGTATCGTTCGCACCATGCGTCCATTGTCTTGTACATGTACAAGTACGTCAGAATAGAGAGGGCATACGCTCATTTACATTGGAGAGTTACATGTAATACCCAAAGCAGTTCACTTTCCCCCTTTTCTCCTTCTCGTTATTCTCAAAACGCACAAATTTTGTACACCTATATAGATCCTAGTAGAGAATCATTATCAGAACATGAAATAGGTGTTTCCGTTTATCCAAATATTCTAACATTAATTATTCCGAAGCGATATAAGAAACCTGAGCCCGTTTTTAGAAAATTGATTAAAATGCAACTACATGTAATTAAATGCAAGTAAAAATCAAATGCAGGTGTATCAGATCACGAGCATCTTTGCTCATAAACGCAAGTACGTTGCTGAAAAGGCTTGCGTTTGATAATCATATGAAACTAGAAAATAGTTATACGTACGAACCTGAAACTCAATTGCGTTTAAACACAACTCTAAAAATCAATAAGAAGTCCATCAAATCACGCGCAACGCTGTATTCAAACGCAAGAGCGTTGCAAAGAAGACTTGCGGTTTTCGTAAGAAACTAGAAACTGCATTTAAAAGCATCTCTTAACATCTGCGGCGTTGCGTTATTGTTGAAAAGTCTTGCATTATTTTTTATCTTGTACGCAAAAGTAAGAATTAAACGCAAATCTGAAAATCACATGCAATTCAAAGTCCATCATATCACACGGAACGCTGAAAAGACTTGCATTTGATAATCATACGAAACCAAAAAATTGTAGGGAACATTTTTTTTTTTTTAACTCAATTACATTTAAACGCAATTCTAAAAATCAAATGCAAGTCCATCAAATCACACGCAACGCTGTACTTAAATGCAAGAGCGTTGCAGAGAAGACTTGAAGTTTTTGTGCGAAACTATAAGAAACTGCATTTAAACACATCTCTAAACATTTATGTAAGTGCGTTATTGTTGAAAAGACAATCATGCATTGTTTTTATTTCGTATGCAAAATCAAAAATTAAACGCAACCCCGAAAATCAAATGCAAGTCCATCAAATCAAACGGAACGCTGAAGACTTGCGTTTGATAATCATCCGAAACTAGAAAATTGTAAGAAACTTAAACTCAATTGCGTTTAAACGCAATTCTAAATATCAGATGCAGGTACATCAAATCACAAGCAACGTATTTAAAACGCAAGAGCATTTGCAGAAAAGACTTGCGGTTTTTGAACGAAACTAGAAACTGCGTTTAAACGCATGAAAATCTATACAGAAGTGTGTTATTGTTGAAAAGACTTGCATTATTTTTTATTTCGTAACTGAACTTTCACCGTGACCGAACTTAGTCTTCACTAGCAGGGGAAAGACATCGCAACATTTACACGTTTCAAACTACCAAAACGCATGCTGCTTTACGAAATGTCAATGAAAAAATAGTAGCAAATTATTGTTACAGTTCGCTATGCCAAAGGTTTAAATCTCAGTCCAAAGTTAAATTAGTCTGACAATGCAAAGAGATTTGTTTTTACTAAGGTTATTAATCTCAAAAGATGTCGTTTTCGGATTAACAAACTTTTCTTCTTCTTTCTATTTCAGACTGGCCCGCGCCATACAAAGCGGTAATGTTGCGAATCGAGAACAATTCATTTTCAGAGTATAGCAATAGAAATTTTTAAAAGCAAAACAAATATGGCGACTTAGGGAAGGAAAATCACACTCAGTCAGCACTGAAAATTATCTCGCCAGAATCATACGAATTTACATGCATATCTTCGCAGCAACGCACTTATATTTAAGTCACAAAGCCGCATGCAATTTGGGGAATATGCGTTTGATTTTTCAAATCAAATTTAAAATGTACAGTGTCTAGAAACGGGCCCAGGTTTCCGATCCAGCTCTCTCAAAATCTCTCTAGAGATTTTGGAATTGTGCGTTGTCATTACTAATCCGCGCGAGATTTATGCATGAACTAAACCATAATTGTTGCTAATGTCAGTTGGTATGTTTTAGCGACAAAAAAAGTAAGATTTGGGTAGCGATCCGCATCGTGGTCTTAGGCTGTATAGGGGAAATTAGTTTTCATTTATAAGTCGACAAAATGTTGACTTACGCGTAAGTCGACTTTCGCGTAAGTTGACTTTCGCGTAAGTCGACATGTTTTTCTCAGTCCCGATTATGTCGACTTAGGCGAGGTTGACTGTATATTGTTGATGCCAGAAAAATGTGCAGTTTAAACTGTCCCAATGTCATCAGCATTTATCAAAGTACATTTAATATTATCAGGTAGGCCTACCTTCTTCACCTAAGTATGACCAGAACCACAACCCACCACCCCCCCACCCCCCCCCAAAAAAAAAAAACCAAACAAACAAACAAACAAACAAACAAAGGAGTAGCAATAAGTAGCCAGAGTAGCAATGAGGTCCATACTAAAGTTTAGTATGTTTTCTATATAATATCTGAAACTTGGAGCTAGTAAATTTACTTGAAGCTCTGTTTGGGCGATGGGGTGGGGGTGGTACATTTCATGAATTTAAAGTGTTTACGCGTGACTCTTTTTGTGTCTCCCCTTCTACCAACAATTAGTCATGATAGTGTGCTTGGAAATGCTGCAAATACTATATATGCAAAACAGACAGTAGTAATGTGTACACACTTGTAGGGACTGTAGACTTTCTGTCAGAATATCAGTGGTAAATCAGAATTGATCGTCAACTACACATTGAACAAATAAAGAAAAAACAAACTTTGTATATAATAGAAGTAGGCAGAAAATCATAGATGGCATATTTCATTTTCTCAACAATAAGGATATGCATGGACACTTTACATGAAGACATCTGTTGATGAAAAGAGTTAGTTTGGGGATTATTTTCCCCTCCCTCTTTGTTATGATTGCATTGTGAGCCAAACATGTATAGACTGGAAAGTATCCCAACAATTGTGTAACTATATATCTTGTCTCCACTACTTGCAAGCAAGGAGGATTAGAATATGTGCAAGCATTCTGCAACTGGGTGCATGCTACATTTCACACAACATGTTCTTTTGTCAGTTACATGATCATGCATGAACATGCTGTGACTGTCTAACCAATATAAAAGACTTTAAGGGGGTAATGTAACTTACAACAAAATCTTATAGACCCTGTGCCTGTGTTTACTTTAGTTTTAAATCCTTGTATTGTTCCATATACAATAGTGAATAATTCAGTGCAGCTAAACTTTGATCCATTTATTTATATTTGTTTTTATGCCTCAGCCACGAAGTGTCGCCGGAGGCATTATTTTCTTCTTAAAGTCTATCCTTTGAATATGGAAAATCACTCTATGCAGAGAGGAGGTTCAAATAACCCCAAGGAATATTGTGTCTTTTGTCTAAAGATGTGGGATTTCAATGGTCACTGTCATCATCTCTTGAATGCTGGGATGGGCAACCCTGTGGACATTAGTCAGATAGAGGTCATGAAGAGAGCCCTCATTGTCATCGGATGGGACAGGTAGGAAGCATTTTTCATTGACTCAGGTCATTGTTAGCTAGAATCAAACCAACCCTTAGTCACCTCAAACCACTCAAACTAATAACCTCCAGCAAATTTCTTTTCTGTGCTAAGTTAGATGTTGAATATTTTAGATATTTTTGTGTGTATCTGTATGTATATATGTATGTATGTATGTATGTATGTGTGTGTTTATCCCTCTTTGTATAAATGCCAACAGAGAGAATTTCCTACAGACAATGAAATAAAATATGAATCTTAATCTGAAAGAGGCATACATTAAAGATAATATAAAGTTTTGGTACCTCAAAAGTTTCCCTGAATTTTTGTGTTTCAGGTTAAAGTACCTTTCATATACTACTGACACTGTGAGACTTACTCGCCTCAAAGTGCTCTCATGTCTCAGTAATCATGCAATTAACTGTGACCAGCAGCCCCATACGCATAGCGTAATGGGACTTCGCATTGTAGCATTCAGGATCATGACAGATTTAGTATCGCGGGTAGATATCAACTTAAAATCCAAAAATTTCTTCAATTTGAAGACTTACCAATTAAGTTGAAGTATTGAGAGCAGGCTTCGGGCAACGTTTGGTTCTGCCAGTAGTCCCTTTCTGTTCAAATTGATGACTGAATGTGACTCGATCGAGAGGACCTAGGGAGAGCTACATACACTGAATACGACGGCCAGCGCATGCGCACACAAACATCTTTTCCGTTCATGGATTTGAAATTTGTGTGCATGTGATGTGTGCGCATGCGCTGGCCGTAGTATTCAGTGTATGTAGCTCTCCCAAGGTCCTCTCGACCGAGTCACATTCAGTCATCAATTCGAACAGAAAGGGACTATTGGCAAAACCAAACGTTGCCCGAAGCCTGTTCTCAATACTTCAACTTAATTGGTAAGTCTTCAGATTGAAGAAATTTTTGGATTTTAAGTTGATATCTACCCGCGATACTAAATCTGTCATGATCCTAGATGCTACAATGCGAAGCCCCATTACGATATGCGTATGGGGCTGCTGGTCGCAGTTAGCTATGCATACACATGTTTTGTATGGGGCTGCACGCTGCTGGTCGCAGTTATCATGCAATAATGGTTTCGTACAATACATGTACTACCTTGCCGCCATACAGCGGCGGCTCTGGTACGAAACCATTACTTAGTATTGCATGATTACTAAGACATGAGAGCACTTTGGGGCGAGTAAGTCCCACAGTGTTAGTTATATGAAAGGTACTTTAACCTGAAACACCAACTAAGACAAGGAAATTCAGGGAAACTTTTGAGGTACCAAAACTTCATATTATCTTTAACAGCCTATGCTGTTAGATTGTCGTAAATTATGAGATATAGAGATGGTTGCCACTTTGTACCATTAGCAAGAGGTACAAGTAACAGTCATTTTAAGTAAGAAAGATATTTGCAGATTTACAATCTGTTATCAGAGATAGTTGTCTGTAGATTCATTTATTGTATCTGTTCATGTCTTAAATGTGTCAGAAAAAAAAAGTTGTAAAGATTAATATTTTCTCTCTCTGTCTCTCTGCCTTCTAAAATTCGAATTGATAATTCTGTTACATTCTGAAGCCTTGAGGGAGATGTTTTGTAAGTTATACAAGATCAAGATCAAGATTTGATATTTATTTAACACTGGTACTGAGATATTCTAGAATTGTTATCCTGTAGTGCACAGAGTGCGTGTTACATGTTGTGATTTGTTTAGTTATGTTTAGTCTGTGCTACTGCACATTCAGCTGAGGAAGTGTGACAAAGATTAACTATCTCACTAGCAAGGTTTTTGGTAATTTCCCATCATAGTTAGATGTTTTAAGTCTTGTTGTGACTTATTGTTTTGTCTGATGTATGGATAAAACATTTCCCATCATTGACAATCGGCTTTTGAGGTATTTCCTCCTTTTTTATCATGCTCTTCAAGGTACATCACAGTGTTTCGCAATCAGCAAATCCACCAATATCTTGTTGAGCCATCCGAATGGAGAGGAGGGAAGGTGAGACAAGGAAACTGTTGAGAATCTATTCAGCATCATTTAACACCAATTCAAGCAAGAGTCATATTTAGATTACTTCTCTTCTTTTTTTCCCTCTGTGTAAATTTTGTCCATCAAATACCACGCATTGTAAATGTGCATTCTGTGAGTTGTCATGTTTCTTCGTGTAGTCCCGTGTATTATTGAGTTTTTATGGTATAAGACTATCTAATTTTCGATGGTATGTACCTCATGAGGAAAAAAAAAATATATATATATATAAACCTCAGCCCAATTTCATGCATTTCATTACATTGGGCAATAGCATGCTTCTTTTTGTTTTAAAGAAAGAAGAGAGAAAAAAATGGAACCCTATTAAAACAAATATTTTTCAAAAAATTTGCATGCTTCTACCTTTAAGAATGGTTTATATCTAATGGTGCAGTACAGAGTACCAAGACACCAGGTTTATAAGTGTTAATGTGTTCACTGGTATTATACACTATACTGCTAGGAGCATCAAGACGATATTCTGGGTGCATCTTTCACTGGTCCTCACACTCTGGCCACTGGGAGCTACGATGGTGAAATTGTTATCTGGAATACAGGGTCAGAGGTTGCCTCAAGACATCTTCAGCAGCGCTTCCTGAGAAAGATGGCCAAAACTAGGGAGAAGTCAAAAGTGGTACAGACACATGGTCACTTATTTGAATGCTGTAGCTGTTATCTAGGGATGTTTTAAGACAGCTGCCTCTCAACTTTGTTACAGAAGTATGATATAAACTCATGAGATCCTGGATAAGTTTTCAAATTGTTGCAACGTTTGAAAGACCTTCACAGAATTTTGATGAAAAAAAAAAAATACTGCTGCTTTTTGTCATGTACAAGATATTTATCTATTATGATTTTGTCAAGACGTACATGCATGCTGTTTGGTCAAAGTACATGTACATACTTTATAGTTTGTGCATTTGCCATCCCTTTATATCGTGCAACTAATTGATAGAGTCATATGATACTTTCTGTACCATCAAATAGGATCTGTTTTACTGTGCATCAGTCGCTTTGTAATTGAATATTTGTCTGACTTTCTCAGGGCCTTCATGGTAGTATCTCTCCAAGCGCACAAAGACAGCAAACCCAGCTACACTCATCCCAGAGTAGCCGCCAGCATCACATCATGACTGCCAGGAAAGGAACGAAGGCTGCAGGTCTGGTAGGAGAACATAATGTGCCTGGAAAGAGACCGTCCTCTGGCGAGAGTCAAACTAGTGAAAGTGATGAGGTGATTTTAATGCTGTATGTAGAATAAGGATATACTGTTCAAACAAGGATTATGATAATATATTTAAACTACAACTTAAACTTTAAACCACAATGGATTATTGAATAAAAAAATTGGTACTTGCTGAGTACATTGGTTCAAGGGAAGTCAAGATATTGTTTCCTGTGCTGTCTTACATTAGCTGACATATGACACCAATATCAGCCATTATGCCTTTCTTTTAAGGTCAAAGAAGGTACACTATGTAGCAAAATGATTTTTAGAAACAGTATAAGATTCAGTCTTTCAAAGAATCAAAAGTACCTACATCACTACACTCCTATGAGTTAGCTACTATTAGCAATAGCACAGTTGTATTCATAGGGAGTCTTGAGTTCCGTTTTTTCAATGGAAACTACAGTGTAATGCCTTTTATTCTCAGTTCATGTAATATTTCTGTCGCTAATTGACTAAATCATTCTTCAGAGCAAGTCATGATTGATCTTGAATATTGGAACATTGTCCAGGGTTTCTACACACATCATGCCTGCATCACATATAGTCATATTGTGATCATACAGAAAATATTATTGATGAACAGAGTTCATTACAATGTACATTGCAGCATTCTCCATACAAAGCTCTGACTTCCTTTTGAATAGGAAGTGGGGGAAAAGTAGGTCTTTGTGAGATAAAGACCTTATATCGGGGCCGAGAATTTTTGGTATGTCTCCCACATTTGACTTTTCTGCATGAGAATTTTTCATTCTAATACACAGATGTGCCAGTTTTTTATTGTGATGATTGTTACACACCTTTCCCAGGTGAATGATTACTTCATCAAACGACTCGTGTTTCTTGAGGGCCGCAAGCATTTGTCTGCAGGTGGTGGAGCCAACTTGGTATCATGTGGTGGCAATGGTTGGGTGCGCTTCTGGAACTCTAGTAAAAACTTGCTGCTGGCAGAATTTGTGGCTCACCAACATGGTATGTTAGCATAAGATATATCCCTGTATCTTTATGTCTAACTTTGTTTTCATGCCTCCGCCACGAAGTGGTGCCGGAGGCATTATGTTTTCGGGTTGTCCGTCCGTCCGTACGTCCGTCCGTCCGTACGTCCGTCTGTCCGTCCGTCCGCCCGTACGTCCGTCTGTCCGTCCGTCCGCTTTCGTTTACGCGATAACTTGAGTAATATTTACTGGAAATTTACCAAATTTGGCCCAAGTATGAAGTATGATGGGGCAATGAGTTGATTAGATTTTGGGTGAAATCAGCTAAAGGTCAAAGGTCAAGGTCAAATCATGAAATTGTATCCGTTTACGCGATAACTCAAGACTGGATGGAGCAAATTTCACCAAACTTTCTTGGAGGATGATGTATGATGGGGCAATTACTTGATTAGTTTTTCAGTGAAATCGGACAGAGGTCAAAGGTCAAAGATCAAGGTCAAATCCTCAAATTTATCTGTTTACGTGATAACTCAAAACTGGATGAAGCAGCTTTCACCAAATTTGGTCCAAGGATGATGTATGATGGGACAATTAGTTGAGTAGATTTTAGTGACATTGGCAAGAGGTCAAAGGTCAAAAGGTCAAGGTCAAATGCTGAAAATATTGCTATTTCCCCCATATCTATGCAATGCCCGCAGTTATTTTCTTGAAACTTAGTGTAGACATGTACTACTGCGTAAAGATTATTCAGAGAGAGTTTCATGTCATAAGGTCAAAGGTCAAAAGGTCAAAGGTTAGATGAAAATATTGCAATATCACTTTTCTCGCAAATAGTTCAATGTATCTTCATGGAACTTAGTACATATGCATGTACTGACTGGCAGGGATTATCTAGGGAATTTAGGGGTCATGGGTCAATAGTCAGGGGTCAAAGGTCAAGGTCAACTCCTCAAAATGTTAATATTTCCCTCATATACTAGTATATGCAATGATTGCATTATTAGTTTTAAAATTTAACATATGTACATGTATATATATACTTAACCCGTTGAGGACGGGTTGATTTTGCTACAACATGCATTTCCCATATACGCTTGCCCGAATATACTCGGGACTCGTCCTCAACGGGTTAATGGAGATTCTCTTGGAAATTTCTAGCCAGAAGGTCAGAGGTCAAAGGTTAAGGGTCATAGGTCAGGTTTAAATGAAAAAAAAGGACATATTTTGTACTGTAATTACACTCTTTCTTCATACCTTGAAAATTATACTCAATGCATAAACTTATAGTAAGGTCGGTCAGAAGTCAAGTAAAAATTTTCAATTCACCAAATATGTACCTGCACTCTTTAGTAGACAATTATAGCAAACCCAGTTCGTGGAAAGTGAACATTCAAGATATTCTGACAAACCTGTTCATTAGATATTTTGCCAGTTATGTGAAACTGTCATCACACATTGTGAAGACATTGTACTGTACACCTATTGGGAGAATCATGCATTATAGCGGAGGCATCAGTCGCCATAGCGACATTTCTAGTTAATCATGCTCCCTAATATATCATACCAGTAGGTAAATTCATTGTCTTTTCCTTCTTTTGATTTTATGAATCAGTCTTTCACGGTTATGGTTGTCTCACTTTACTATGTGGATTAACACAAGCTTTCTGGTTTAAAAGAATTCATAAATGTGTATATGCATGTGTTTTCCTGTTCATATATTTTTAAAAAGTCATTTCACATAATTGGCTCTTTGTTTTATCTTCAATTTTTTTTTTTTCAAATATAGTGTCCTAAAGTATTGCTGTAAAACTTTGGTGCATGCCATTTCAGTTTCT
The DNA here is from genome assembly GCF_040938485.1 of Diadema antillarum. Lineage (NCBI taxonomy): Eukaryota > Metazoa > Echinodermata > Echinoidea > Diadematoida > Diadematidae > Diadema > Diadema antillarum. The sequence goes on along the minus strand of NW_027271164.1, from coordinate 2,818,751 downwards.
TGCCAATGATGTGAAACTTTACTTTATATGATAATTATAATAGTAATAATAATAACAACAACAATAATAATAATAATAATAATAATAATAAAATAACAGTACTTATACACACTGTAGCGCATATCTCATAGTGCATATGTCCCTGTGTGCTCAAAATATTGAAAGATTATACAAAAACATATAGATACATACAATTTCAATTGCAAATTGAATATTGTCAATATGTATAAATACATAATATTCTGTGTTTATTGTTGTCATTCTGTTGAACTTTACCTCACCACACATCATATACACTGTATCTGTTTCAGGTATAGTTATTGGCAGGAAGTGATTAGAAATACAAACCAAGGGAACACAAAATATGCTGGTAACTGTTTGGCACTACAATGTAAGTGATCATTTGCTGTTTGTGGTTTTTGTTTTTTTTTTATTGCAGTTGGGCACATAGTCATGGCAGTGAGTTCTGACAGTCACTATTTAGTAACAGGTGACAGTGAAGGCACCATCAAAGTCTGGAAGATCCAAGAGTATTGTTTGCACCAACCTGAGAGCATCACAAACACACCACCGCGTAAGTCTTTAAGTCTCTACACCCAAAGTTTTAATGTCTATCACTTCGAATCAATTTTAATACATTGACCTATACACCCACTACTACTGTTTTCTTGTGGTCATGATGTATCATATTAATTACAGACTTTGAAAACACTTATCTTAACCTCCAACAGCCATTGTGTTGTTCTATGTTACTTCCATTACTTTCAGTTACTTTGCTACTTCACAATCTGTGTGCTTGTTTCGTGCATTTTTTATTCTATTTGACCTTGCCCCACAAAACCCACACATGGTCACTGTGGTTGATTTTCAGGTAGGCCTGAAATTATGCATTTGTTTCAACTTGGTTTTGGGGTTGTTATGTTGTTTTGACAGAGATACCCTGTTCTATCTCAAGATTTGGAAGTAAATGATGAATGAAAGTATTTATTTTGAGTTTTTATATCCCATGTTGTTCCACACACAAATAGAGGGTCATTCGGTATAGGCCTACTTGAACAGATCCTTCATAGTCCCATGATACGGAGGTAGCACTCTTACATATCTGATTTTCAGTTATTTGTTTTGGTGGGTTGTATGCAACCAATTTTTACAAGTGAGATACACCTGTACTTTATGAAGCCGAAAATCTAAATTTAACCTGAGCAAAAAATTGTATCTGGCAACTGCTTATGGGTTTTGTGATACATTGTCACACTACAATGCACAACTGTGAGTTCCTCGAGGCAATGTAGTGTACGGGTATGGGTTTTAGAATGTGAGAACTGCACTGTACCTCAAATAGTTTGTACCAGTGTAAATTCCCTTGTAGCTTGATTGACTTGACATCATGAGTTTGAAACTTTATGTCATTATGTCTCTGCCGTAAACTATGCCTGAGGCATTATATTTTTTAATTGTCCATCTGTCTGTCTGTGCGTCCCACATCTTGTAATTGCATATTGGATTTTCCTTCATCCTGCCCCAGGTATGCTGCTGTAAATGGGATGAAGATGTTAAACTGAATCACTCATTGTCAAAGGTCAAAGGTTACCAAATAATGACTAAAAAATTACCATTTTCAGCTGTAACTTTATGGACAGTAGCTAATTGGGGAAATGATATGATAAGAAGGGTTGAAAAAGAAAGACTATTATATTCATTAAATGATAGTGTGAAAAATGATGACAGGTCAAAGCCAGTGTACTTAATAATAGTATTATTAATAATGATAATGATAATAATAATGATAATAAAATTATTAAGATAATAATAATAATAATAATAATAATAATAATAATAATAACAGCACCAACAAAAACAACAGCAACAACATATAAATATCCCATCCATTAGACTACTAGTTGATTTTATTGTTTGTTGTTTTTTTTTTGACTGACTGCAACTACAGTGTAATGTAGATCACATGAAATGCATGCAGTTGAACCTCTCGTATCCGAACAAGTCGGGACAAGGGCTCATCCGGATAAGGGATTTGGCCGGATACGAGAGACTCAATGCTTTATACATGTACATAGGGCGTACATACACATGTACTGATGTAGCCTATTGTAGTACCACATGTAGTAATGTGTATACTGCAACCTTTTCATTGTTACACTCAGTAACAGACCCCAAAATAGAGGTTGGTGTTTGCAAGAATGAAATCATTTTCTTTTATAAATTCTTGGGATGATTTACCTAAATAATTATTAGGAAATGTATCAAGTATATGTGATTCATGTGTGTTTGTGTAGGAGTCCTCAAGGAGTTGGGAATCCCCCTTTCCTCCCGTAATCATTTTTAAAAAAAATCACAGCGAGATTGCGTCCGTATACTAGAGAGATCCGGATAAAGGGAGGCCGGATAAGAGAGGTTCAACTGTACATGATATTGCTTGTGGTTTACTTACGTGTAAGTAGACAATGCTGTGTGAACAGGACATGAACTGTACTCAATTCATGCATTGTGTGTAGTGTCTGTTGTATTGGAATAGCAGTCGACTCGAGAGTATATTGTGTAACAAGTGTGCTAAGAACATGTTGTTCTGAAATCAGTGTACAGTTATGTATGGTCACATGACCTACACATGCATCTGCCATTGGATGCTTTCTATTCAATTCGGTTTTATTTCAAATCAAAAGAAGCATAACAGTTAGTCCGCAGACTAATAATGTCATGCGTACAGAATAAAAATACGTACATGCATGATTACAGAACATTCACAATCCAAGAAAAAATCAAAAAGTTAAAAAAACCTATTAAATTATTCAGTCATACCAATATCATACAAAGCGTATTCCTTACAGTCCTATAATTACACATTACATTTACACAAGATTAAAACTGGATACACATGTGGTGCTATTGCTGTAAACATACATACATTGTATAGATGCAGACATTCAAAAACAGACAATATACATGTACTATGGCTAGAGCAGAATAAATTTCCACATGCAACATAATGAATAAAAAAACAACATTAAATCAGCGGATGTGTAGTACCATATATGAAAAAACGAAAATACAACAGTTCATATCTTTGAAAAATAAAACAAACAGAGATTGCACTGATATCAAATCACCTTTCAGCACTATATATCATTAGTATCATATTACCATTGCACTGCACTTCAGAAAAAAAAAATATCACATGGTGGGAGTACTAGTATCTGTGGCATTACATAGGCTTTAATTATGGGAATGATATGTGCAGTGCATTGTAAGTATTTCAACTCAGCTTGCTGCCTGTTAGTTTTCTCCTAACTTTGGATATAGCTAATGTCCTCAGCCCAGCAATACATGCATCATATGCAAATGATTTGAAATACTTTGTTTGATATCTTCCTCACTTGTGGGTCAAGCGTACAGTTGCAGTATACTTTTTTTTTTTCATCCAGCCCTTCTGTCGTCATGGCACCTTCATACTGATAGCATCAACCATCTGTGTTTTTGTGAACGCAATGATCGATTGCTGATCATTTCTGCATCTGCTGACTGCAGCGTACAGCTCACAGATATCTATGGCAACCACATAGGAGCATTTGGACAGGTAATTCATGAACTCTTGAATTCCAAGATTGAGATGATTTGGATTTTACAGACTGAAAAGTGTAATAACTACTGGAAGAAAATATTGATAATATCATCTTATCATCTTTGTTACCAAGGACCATTATTCATAGACCACAGAAAGAAGTGCTTTTAGCATTATCTTGATTTTTTTTTAAATCATTGCATTTTTTGTATAGGTTACATCATTGTCCCCGCCGAACGAGTTCGAGCAGGGGACTATGAAACGGGCTCCGTACGTGTGTGTGTCCGTGTGTGTGTCCGTGTGTCCGTCCGTGTGTCCGTGTGTGCGTCCGTGTGTGATCAAAATCTTCAATTTGCTACTTCTCTGTCATTTATGAGCCAATTTTGATTCTGTTTGCTTTATATGATAGCACTACGTGGGAGCTTTGAAACTTCTACAGAGAATTTCAGTTGTGACCTTTGACCTTGACCTTTGACCTATATTGTACATTTTGCTACAAAATGCTACTCCTTCGCCATTTCTAACCCGATTTCGATTCCGTTTGCTTTATGTGATGGCACTAGTTGAGGGCTTCAAAACTTCTACACAGAATTTTTACCTTTGACTTCTTTGACCTTTGACCTTGATTTTTTGACCTGTATTGTACATTTTACTACAAAATGCTACTCCTTCGCCATTTCTAACCCGATTTCGATTCCGTTTGCTTTAAGCGATGGCACTAGGTGAGGGCTTCAAAACTTCTACACAGAATTTTGACCTTTGACTTCTTTGACCTTTGACCTTGATTTTTGACCTATATTGTACATTGGCTACAAAATGCTACTCCTTCACCATTTCTAACCCGATTTTTGTCCCCGCCGAACGAGTTCGAGCAGGGGACTATGAAACTGGCTCCGTACGTGTGTGTGTCTGTGTGTCCGTCCATCTGTCCGTCCGTCTGTCCGTCCGTCTGTGCGTCTGTGTGTGATCAAAATGTTCAATTTGCTACTTCTCTGTCATTTATGAGCCAATTTTGATTCTGTTTGCTTTATATGATAGCACTACAAGGGAGCTTTGAAACTTCTACACAGAATTTCAGTTGTGACCTTTGACCTTGACCTTTGACCTATATTGTACATTTTGCTTCAAAATGCTACTCCTTCCCTATTTCTAACCCGATTTTGATTCTGTTTGCTTTATATGATAGCACTACATGGGAGCTTTGAAACTTCTACACAGAATTTCAGTTGTGACCTTTGACCTTGACCTTTGACCTATATTGTACATTTTGCTTCAAAATGCTACTCCTTCGCCATTTCTAACCCGATTTTGATTCCGTTTGCTTTATGTGATGGCACTAGGTGAGGGCTTCAAAACTTCCACACAGAATTTAGACCTTTGACTTCTTTGACCTTTGACCTTGATTTTTTACCTATATTGTACATTGGCTACAAAATGCTACTCCTTCGCCATTTCTAACCCGATTTCGATTCCGTTTGCTTTATGTGATGGCACTAGGTAAGGGCTTCAAAACTTCCACACAGAATTTTGACCTTTGACTTCTTTGACCGTTGACCTTGATTTTTGACCTATATTGTACATTTTGCTACCAAATGCTACTCCTTCGCCATTTCTAACCCGATTTCGATTCCGTTTGCTTTATGTGATGGCACTAGGTGAGGGCTTCAAAACTTCTACACAGAATTGTGACCTTTGACTTCTTTTACCTTTGACCTTGATTTTTGACCTATATTGTACATTGGCTACAAAATGCTACTCCATCGCCATTTCTAACCCGATTTCGATTCCATTTGCTTTATGTGATGGCACTAGGTGAGGGCTTCAAAACTTCTACACAGAATTTTGACCTTTGACTTCTTTGACCTTTGACCTTGATTTTTTTACCTATATTGTACATTTTGCTACTAAATGCTACTTCCGGCGGGGACATATATTACGCACCGCGTAATTTCTACATTTCCTTGTGATTCTGTTTGCTTTATGTGATGGCAATAGGTAAGGACTTCAAAACTTCTTCACAGAATTTTGACCTTTGACTTCTTTGACCATTGACCTTGATTTTTTACCTGTATTGTACATTTTGCTACAAGATGCTACTCCTTTGCCATTTCTAACCCGATTTCGATTCCGTTTGCTTTATGTGATGGCACTAGGTGAGGGCTTCAAAACTTTTACACAGAATTTTGACCTTTGACTTCTTTGACCTTTGACCTTGATTTGTGACCTGTATTGTACATTTTGCTACAAAATGCTACTTCCGGCGGGGACATATATTACGCACCGCGTAAATTCTACTTTTCCTTGTTCTAATATCAGAGGATTACCATCTAAATGGTTAACCACTTGTGTTACAAGGAGGAAGGAAACATGTGAACTTGAAAGACACAGATTTTTCAAGCCTCTGGCTTTTCCAGGTTTTATCTCATCTTGTCACACTATTCCTTTTTACTGGTTGTACTACATAAAGAAAGAATTTGAATTTGGTTTGAGGACCATGGTGTGGAGTGAAAGATTGAATAGATTTTGTTTATGCTGCATCTACACCTTTTACTATACATGTCTTGTGCATGACACAACATGTTTTTACTGCTGGCTGCATCAAATCAGGCCATCTTTACAATACAAATTTCAATACTGCACCTTATCTTAACCTGCTCATTGAGAAAGATGAGTGTAATTTATCATGCAATTTGATAAAAACATAGAATACTATTAAACCAAATGGCATCATAGTCAGTGGTAACATATTGCATACTATGGCAAGTTATGGATAAAGAATTTAGTGAAGGTGCTAGTTTCATTCCCTGGTGTATGTACCAGAGGATGCTGTGGATTGAGTAGTGCTACACCTCCACCATGTCACATTTGTGTGCATGATACTGACCATGTTTCTTGATGGACTTTATTCAAATTCAGTATGGAGGTATAGCATTAAAGATTTGGGAAACATTGAAGCTACTTGGAATGATTGATTGGCTGTATTTTCCCAAAGAAATAGAAAGGTAGCCTTTTTACATGCTGTTTCCCTATCAGCACATCCACTCAAATGTAACCTTTCATACCCTCCTCTGAGAAAGTTGTGGTATACAAGCCTTGATAGCTATTTTGCCTTCATAAGGGTGTTAAGAAGTTCAGTACTCAGGCCTGATGGCATCACAACCACCACCATGAAGTAAATCTCATTAAATGTTGCTCCCTTACTCTAGCATGATTTCTCCTTGTCTCTGTCAACCAGAAATATTTCCAAGCATGGAGTGTGGTAAACATCACCCCTGTGTTTAGTGGAGACAAAGCATAACCCACCAAACAAAAAAGAGTGGCTATGAAATTGATTGTCTCAAACTGTATAATAGAATCTTACATTGATTTCTTTTGTCACTCTTTGCTTCAGGAGTTTGAGAAGCAGAAAGATTTCATTAATTTGATTGCATTTGTGAGTGTGAAAAGCAACCATGAAATTTATCCCACAAGAAGCTTTAGTGGAAAATGTAGGTGGTTTGCCTTCAATACTTCACTTAATTAATGCATGGTAGGATAGCCAAACTAGAACCCAGAGACAAGAGAGGATATGACACCACAGTGGACACCATGTATGTATTCATCCTTTGTTACATGCTACCAGATGTGTTAAGAACGTAAATTATCTAATCAGAAAAAAAACTCTATTTATTTCTGCAGGAAGATCACTGGAAGATTGAGCCATACATTCCACCACCTGTGCCAAGCGAAAGTGATCTTCAGGTATCTATCTGCCAGATGTTGCAATCTCCAGAATTTTGCCCTTTTCAGATATTCACACTTTTTGACAAATCAAACTGATTATGGTAAATCAGTGATATTTCATTCAAGTGATATGACTATACCATTTCATAATGGCACCAGTTATATCAGATCTAAAGACATAAACAAAAGCAACATTAATAGTTTTGAAATACATGTACCTACATATATATCTGATGTATTGCAGTGTTAAGTTGGTTTGCTGAGAAGGTACTCTTTTTTTATTCTTTAGATTTCTGTTTTTGTTTTTTTGTTTTTTTGTATAAAGAGTACCATGGTGGATAAGTTCCTTTAGTAATTTGTGTGACTTACAGTGGAAAGCAAAACAGTCACTTCGTGCTAAATACATCAGTGGTGTTATGCATTAGAAATAAGTCATTCAGTGTATTGAACACAGTCATCATGACCATTATTGGGCCTAAGCTGTTTTCATTATTCAAGATCTTGAAGATATGCTACATTTACATTATGTTCCTGGCGGGCACAGCAATCGAATTTCAGACCACTGTGGACAAAATGGGATGGACATACCAGTGTACACAAAGCAGGGGGATGGGACAGGCAAACCTGACAGGCCATGATTGCTGTATATGTCAGGACAGATTTTCAAACTCTCCCAAAATTTGCCTTGTCAGTCATGATGCAGATGAGAAACCTAGAATGGATGAATGCAACAATACGTGATAGCACACAATAGGCCGTAGCAAAACTGGAGACGGCCCGTAACTAGAGGGAAAATATGTGTGTTTCCTGGCATCTCACAGTCCTTTGAAATTTTATCATGTTCTGCCACGTTCAGTGTGCATTTTGTCCTGTTTTGTCATCTTTTATGATAGCTGTTTCATCGCATTCAATCTTGTTCTGTCCCGTCATATGACAGTGTACAGTGCATTGCCTACTTTGGTCTAACATTAGGCACATGGTCTGGGAGTGAATATAAAAACTGTTCCGGGCAGGGGAACTTCATTCAAGTCTGAGCAGTAGGAAATACATTTCTGCATCTACAACATGAAGAGACAAGACCTATAGCTACAGCTGATATGAAAAGAGAAGGCTAAATTATGCCACCAAAGAAGCTAAGATGTACAAAAGTCCTCCCAATGATTTGGATGTATGCAACCAGCAAACAGACCAATGCAAAATCTTATTCATCTTTAAGGCATTCATGATGTTGTCTCTTTGAAGTCTCAGGATACAGTCAAACCTGTCTATAGCGACCACCGTCTATAGCGACCACCTGCCGTATGCGACCACTAGACACAATCCCCCAAGAGAAAAGCCATGTTAACAACCCTGTCTGCAGCAGCCACCTGTCTACAACAGCTTCTTCTTTTTTTTTGTCTCCCTTGGGTGGCTGCTACAGACAGGTTTGACTGTACTGTGAATGCTATTCCTTGGGAGGCCTTTTTGGTACCTTGGGCACAAACATGCTACACAGCTGCCCAGCATATACTTTTTGTTCATAGTATACTTTGACAGAATGTGAAGAAAGTGTCAGACCTTGATCAAAACATGAGAAAAAATGAAAGACCCCATCAGAACCTGACAAGCCAGGAGGGAACATATCGGCATCCGTGGTAAACCTTGGACCGAAACATGGTGCACATTTCATCCTTCCAGGACTCAGCAGGCTCTTTACCTCACAGCCTGTCTTGAATACCACGATAGACCATGAGGAATCATAGCAAGACCTGACAAACCTTGAACGTGGAGGAAACAAATAGCCAAAATCCCATGGCTCACTACATTTCAGGAGAACAGGGCTATTGTCGCCACTGGGAATATGTACACCTGGCATAAGATTTTACGATCATACAGAGAAATGTGTGTTCCACCGAAAGATATATTTTCTATTGCTTTCTGTTTTAAAGGACCCTACAGAATCTTGTCATGAAGCAGATGGAATGGATATTGACAGCTCAGACAAAAAGGATGAAGAAGACATGGAAACGGACAATCTGGTTGACTTTGACCCGCTGCAGAAAGTCAACACTTGGGAAAGCACAAGACTAGGTATGCAGGAGACAATTGTAATTTAGTGCCATGAGTATCACATTCACATTATCACAAATCACATTACTGTAGCCTCTGTTGATAAATGAATTAACATCAGTCATACAAGAGTACTTGAAAAGGTTTGCTTTCATTCATCTTGAAGATGATATAGCATGAAAAACAGTTTACAGAAAAAGATCAACTACAAGTAGTGTGTGTAAAGGGAAAGATTTTATGATCTAAAATCAATTCATGTAACTCTGACAAGGGATGCACACAAGAAAGGGACGAAGAGTTGTTATTTCATTTAAGTATTTTTTTATATAACAATTTTACCTCGCCTGAGCCAAGGCTCATAAGAGCTCTTGAGATATTCATCGTGCGGCGTCCATCATGTGTAAGCGTTTTTACATTTTCATATTCTTCTGCAAAACTGCATGGTCAGATTTCCACCAAACTTGGCAGGGATTACCGCTAGGGTGATTGAATATATATATATACATGTATATCAGTTCAAATGGACACTATTTTACGGCATTCCTGTTTTCATTGCAAACTTGCTAATATATAGCTGATACTTTACAAGATACATTTTCAGGCCCTCCAGGAAATTGGCATGTGCCATTTTTGTGGGTTTTGTGGTGCATAATCACATGTTATAAGTTCCTGCAATTATATACTTTGACAAATGATTATCAGTGTACTGTTCCCAAGTATAATTCTAAACACAAAAGCATTGTGTGGATGTGAACATTCCATTTTTTGCCATGCTATATAGGTAAAGAGTATCAGGCAGTGAGGATGAATAAAAGAGAGAGGCGACAACCAGGAACCATTCCAGACCTCCCTTACCTGACCTGGGAGAAAACTGGCCAGCCACCAGCAGGACCTTATGCTGTAAGTCACTTCTTTATTTTATTTATGCCTCCGCCACGAAGTGGTGCTGGAGGCATTATGTTTTCTGGTTGTCCGTCCGTACGTACGTCCGTCCGCATTCGTTTACACAATAACTTGAGTAATATTGACTGGAATTTTACCAAACTTGGTCCAAGTATAAGGTATAATGGGGCAATTGCTTGATTAGATTTTGGGTGAAATCAGCTAAAGGCCAAAGGTCAAGATCAAATCATGAAATTGTATCCATTTACACAATAACTAAGGACTGTATCAAGTAAATTTCACCAAACTTTGAGGATTATGTTTGATGGGACGATTGCTTGATTAGTTTTTGAGTGAAATCAGACAGAGGTCAAAGGTCATGGTCAAATCCTAAAATTTATCTGTTTACGTGATAATCAAAACTGGATGAAGCAACTTTCACCAAACTTGGTTCAAGGGTGACATATGATGGGACCATTAGATTAGTAGTACTTTTAGACAAATCGCAAGAGGTCAAAGGTCTAAAGGTCAAGGTCAAATGGTAAAAATGGTGCTATTAACCCCATATCTACAGTTTGTATGCAATGCCGAAAGGTATTTTCTTGAAAATTAGTGTAGACATGTACTACGTGTAAAGATTCTCCAGAGAGAGTTTCATGTCATAAGGTCAAAGGTCAGGTGAAAATGTTGCAATGTCACTTTTCTCGCAAATGGTTCAATGTATCTTCATGGAACTTGGTACATATGCATGTACTGACTGGCAGGGATTATCTAGGGAATTTATGGGCTATGGGTCAATAGTCAGGGTTCAAGGGTCATGGTCAACTCCTCAAAATTTCATTATTTCCCTCATACACTAGTATATGCAATGCTTGCAGGATTATTTTTAAAACTTAATATCAAACATGTATTACCTAGTGGAGATTCTCTGGGAAATTTCCTGCCAGAAGGTCAAAGGTTAAGGGTCAAAGGCCAGGCAAAGATGCAAAAGAAAAAATTATATTTTATACCGTAATTACACTTTTTCTTCATACCTTAAAAATTGCTCAATGCATAAACTTATAAATGGGTCGGTCAAAAGTCAAGTAAAAATACTCAATTCCCCAAATACATGTACCTGCACTCTTAGACAATTATAGCCAACCTAGTTCAAGGAAAGTGAACATTCAAGACATTTCTAACAAACCTGTCATTTCAATATTTTGCCAGTTATGTGAAACAGTTCTCACACATTGTGAAGACATTGTACTATACACATATTGGGAGAATCATGCATTATGGCAGATGCATACCAGTCGCCATAGCGACATTCCTAGTTTCGCTTATGTGATAGGACAACATGGAAATTCTACTTTCCTTTTATCTGGGTGTCAAACACAACACTTTAGGTTGAATGTCTGTACACACATCAATTGCATTTTTATTACAAAGGGGAAAATATGTCGATGTGGGTATTTAGCAATATTTTGCCAAAAATGCACATTACACCAAGCATCAAAACATATTTTTCAAGCCAGCACCAACTCCAAGCTAATGCAACCACACACAATCAAGTGCAATGTATTTAGGATGTGCTGGCAATAGAGCTGCCCAGATGAGCTGTTGTTAGTGCCAGTTATTAGTATACTTATACCTAGTAAAAAAATTGGGTCATTACAGCGGATGAAAAGGCCGGTCATGTGATAGCTCTCAGCTAATCTTTTGATCAGGATCCATAGTCACCATTTCATAAACCTTTAAACCTTGTGGTATTGACTTGACCTCGGATGACTTCTTCCTGAGACATTTCATATAAAAAATCTTTGCAGTTGTAGAGATGGCAGTGAAGGTGTCTGACGTATAGTTGAATCAAAAGGGCATGGTCTAGTCAGTGAAAAAGACTTTCCAGCAAGGTCTATGATCTTACAAAACCAGCTGATGCCTGCAAAAACTTAGATGGGAATATTTTGGTCACTGAAAAGAGAAAAATATGGTTGACATAAATTACTGACAAGAGTTTTCCCATATGAAATGGATGTTATGTATAAATAAAGAGAAACTTGCCCTAACCCTAGTCAATGGAAAAAAGAAAAAAAAAAACAGAGGGATGTTCCAGTTGGGGCTGCATCATCTTGATGGATTGAATAGTAGCCTCTTTCAAAGCTCTTAGTGGCTTGAAGTGTAGAATTTCTCGTGACAGTTTCCATAGATGTAATTGTTTTCTCGTTTGATCTACTGTTGTAGTATGCAAAATTAAAGGAAATTTGTGTATTGTTTTACATTTCCTTCTTCCTGATCAGTCAACAGAAAAACTAAGGCCTCCTATGTGGACCCAGGTAAATTATTGTGTGAGAGTTTGATATCAGAATGTGTAATTACTGATATCTGAAAGATATCAAGTGATATGTTGTAGGTGGTTTTTGTTTTTGTTTTTTCTGTCCTCTGCTCACAGTTGTACCTTGGATGACTTTTAACTTACTTTTATTTCTTGTTGTAACAATTCTTTTACAGTCACTGTAATTTCCATTTTTATTTGGTATGTCTTTTGGGATACTAATGTGATTCTTTATGATGGAATGATTGCATGTATGCAGTGTGCATGGTTATGTTCTTTTTGAAACTTTGAGTGCTGTAACGGAAAAATGATTATTTCACCCCTAAATATAGTCACATGTTTATATAGATGTTTTGGTCTTTTGTTGTTGATGTAATAATATGAAAATCATTTCCCTCGCTACTAAACTGTAATTCTGGTTGTTGTTTACTCTTACTACCCTATTAACCCAACTTCACATCATGTATAAACCTCTTCGTATTTTCAGGAGGGAGTTTCATATGATTTCTATTTTCATGAACATGTGGAGAATATTTGTACAGTTCCTGGTTTCTGTACATGTCTGATGTCAAACATTTGTGGTCTTTAAGTGTCTTGGTATTTCATGGGACTGATAAACCAGCTACGAGACTAATTTGATTTACCTATATTCAAGTGCATCAATGTCATACATTGTATATTTCATTCATAATTGATCCTCTTTCATCAACATTAGGAGAGAACAACATATAACAGTGAATTTATCGGCAAAACATCTTATTAATGCAAGGAATGGCATTGAGGATATCTACAGGGCAAGCTGGTACCAGTACTGAGAAAAGGCTTGAAAATGATTAATGAATTAGTCTGTCATAGTCCATTATATTCCTCATTCATGTATGTTGCATTTTTTGTTTTGTTTTTTAAAGAGATCAGAGCATGTTTCTAGAGGGCCTAGATGTTGTCATCCAGCTCTTTGTGCAGCTTTTCTTTTGAAACATATATATACAATATATATATATATATGAGGATGCACAGTATTTAAGAGGCATATCCCATCAATCCACTTTACAGAATAGGCAACTTATAGCTAATTGCCCTGGCAACACCCCTTCTTTCATAGACAGAATTAGTTATGCCGCCCACGATTGATGTGATGTCATCAACAGAACACTCAGGACCAATTTACCACATAGCCTGTGTATACAACAGGTATACAACAGAATGCAAGAACATTATTTTGTTCACTTCACTACACTTTTGGTCTCGGCCAAGTTTAAGATGTTGCTTCAAATCAGATATGATTTGCATAAGGAGCAAAAAAAAAAAAAAAAATCCTGTAAAAGTGGACATTTGCATGATCAGAAACTAGCATGAAACTAAAAGCATGCAGTTCATTTTGGCTTGTGAAATGTACAGGCCCGGCGATACCATGCAGTTAACTCAGCGATAAGATACTAAAGCTTTTGATTTCATAACGGTCATCTAAAGTACTGTGCGAAGGAAGGACAAAAAAAAATCGCAAAAGTTCACCTCCACGTATCTTCCATATTTTACCACCAAATCCCTTGAAACTTCACATATACATGACTATATACACTGTATGTCTGATATGGATGCGTCATATTACATATACATTTTTGGCAGATATGCTGATGTATCTCTAGAGATATTTGTATTTTTCTGTTTGAGTTGATCATGGGAAATGGTTATGATTATTTCCTGACACAAGTCTACTATAGCACGAATATGCAAACAATTAACAAATTGCTAACCTGTATACCCCAGATGCAGTAGATTCACTATCTGCGAAATTTTATTTGCGCAATTAGTAGTTATATCAAAATCAGAGCAAACAGACAACCAAGTTTATGAGATAATACTGGACATGCACAACTAGATCATCTTTCTGCGCATGTGTTCTCTGCTGCTCAGCACACGCTTAGCCAATCAGAGGTTTCTGGTTTGGCGACAGGGTTGGTCAGGTCAGCTGTTGCATGCAACATGGAAACCAATACTTCGGACTGCATAACGCCATTGCACACAAAAGCCGGATAATCTATCTATAGCGACCACCTGTCTATAAAGGCCACTCTTTTCGTCTCCCGTTTTTGGCCGCTATAGACTGGTTTGGTCGCTGCATTTTTTGTTGTTGTTGTTGTCATATTTGTAGTTTTTGTCCAGCCCACCGGAGGTGAGGGGAGACTAAAGGGTTTTTTACACTTGTAAATTTTTGCTTAGTCCCGTACCAACGGTGGGGCTAAGGGGGGGCCTTAGTCCCACCGTTGGTACGGGACTATCCTTACCCCACTTCCTATTTACACTCGTTTTTGCCAAAGTGGGCTAGCCCCACCGATAATCCCGTACTATCTGGCCCTGCAAAATAGCAGGGTTAGCACCGCAATTGCGGTGCCAAGCAAGTGAGTGTAAACAGAACGAAAAAATAATCCCGGGCTAAACGACGGAGACGAAGTCCGACCCTCACTGACCAATCAGAAACGAGGTAATCAAGTGCTGCCGGTGCGTGCGTGTACGTGTACAGTATACAGCGTAATCATGAATATTCATGTGGTTTGGAAGTCCGGGGCTAAGAAATACGAGTGTAAAAAGGTCAGTTTCCTCCTTAGCCCCGGACAAGAGATAGTACGGGACTAACTGGCGAGTGTAAAAATTTGAAAAAATTGGTACGGGACTAACGATAGTCCTGGGTCAGAGAAAGTCCGGGCTGAAGAAACACAAGTGTAAAAAGGGCTTAAGGGATCGCCTGCGGCGTCTGTCCGTCCGTTGTCCGTCCGTCGTCCGTCCGTCCGTCCGTAATGCTACAAAAACTTCAATAACTCTTTACTCTGGACTTCAATTGCAATCAAACTTCGAGGGAAGAGGGGTCATACAGAGTTTCACATTTTACCATAAATGAAGGTCATCTCAAGGTCAAAGGTCAAAGCTCACTGGCGGGGGTCAATGAAATTTAGGGCCCAATGTTAAGTTTTTATGGTGCATTTCTATTATGGGTCATAAATTTTGATCCATAACTCCATTTGTGACCAAACTTGGAAGGTAGATGCCCCTTGGGGAGTGGATGGTCACCACAAGGTCAATGGTCACAAGCATGGGTCAACCAACTTTTAGAGCCCAATGTTAAGTTTTTATGGCGCATTTCTATTATGGGTCATAACTTTTGATCCATAACTCCATTTGTGACTAAACTTGGATGGTAGATGTCCCTTGAGGAGTGGATGGTCACCACAAGGTCAATGGTCACAAGCAGGGATCAACGAACTTTTAGAGCCCAATGTTAAGTTTCTACGGCGCGTTTCTGTTATGGGTCATAACTTTTTCCATAGGTCCGTTTGTTACCAAACTTAGATGGTAGATGTCCCTTGGGAAGTTGATGGTCACCACAAGGTCAAAGGTCACAGGCAGGGGTCAACAAACTTTAAGGGCCCGATTTTAAGTTTTTATGACCCGTGTGTTTTTTTTGCCATAAATTTTTACCCTTTTATATCTCTTTTTATCTGTTACATCTCTTTTTTTTTATCTGTTATATCCCATCGCATACAATTTCTTGTATGCGAATGGGCGAGACACATTATGGCACTTGTCTTGTATTGAATTTTCCACTCATTTCCTCGACAGACAAATCATAGATTCCCTAAATGGACCAACCATGAAATGGCATCTAAGAACTTGTGTCTTCACCGCACGTGCATGGAAAGTCTGTTGTCATTTTAGATGTTTGTTTTGTAAGGGCCTGCAAAAGCCAGCTACTATACTGCTTTTAATGATAGACTTTTATGTACAGTGCATTTGCAAAGTATATGTGCTATGTAGGTTTATGTAGTTGTATGACCAGGGAGGCACATCTCCCTGATTTCAGTTTGAATTCATGTACCAGACTTTCCTGAGCATTATTTTAGCATAAATGTTGTGACAACCACGGCATCTTGTAAACCTAGACGTATAAGATTCAATTCAAGATTCAAGTCATGACTTGAATAAGACTCTCCTGGAAGTGGAGATAATTATTCAGGTTCTAGATTCATATACAGACTTAGACGTACTTGGATGCAGTCAAAAGCCTGACAAAATTGTGTACAGGATAATGCCATGTCATTTGCTGTACATATACCCATCTAGTATGAATTGCAACGCAGTGTGCCAACTACTGTAAGTAAAAATCTATCTTAACTACGTAGCTTCCATTGGCCTATATGAAATGAAATGAAACATCAGATACAAAACTAGACTTTCTGTGGATTGGGCAAAGATACGACTGATCAGATGCTACATTTTGCAGATGGCCAATTTAGCTTTTCTCCTACTAGTCCATTAAGAAAATCAGTAAATTCAATAAAACCAAAAAAAAAAAAAAATGCTTCTTTTTTTAATCCAAATCATATCAGATTTTATGTAATCATGCACCTATCCCATGCCAAAATGTATGACAATACTAAGATAACAATTTTACATTCTCGTCTATATCTGTTGTTACATTGGCTACGCGGCAAATTGGTCTCGAGTTACATCAATGATGTCATGTGACAATCACACCAATGAGTTGGGGTGGGTTTTTTTTTTTGTGTGTGTGTATGTGTGTGTGTGTTTTTTTACCTTATACGTGTAGGAGGTGAGGCTAAGCTGGCTGAAAATTACGGTCCAGTATCAGAAAACCAGCCTTGAATTACAATTGTGTGTATTTTTACAGGACTTTTTTTTTTCTACTGACCTCATTTTCAAGTCCACAGCTATGGAATAAGTGTCAAAATGTGCTGTAATTTTCAGTTCCTTTAAGTGTATTGATATACAGAAGACAATCTATGTGTTGACAATCATAATACAATGTATATGAAAATCATGAAAAGATTTTGTTAAAAGTCTCATTGTAAGCATAATGTATGTACATGCTTGTATATTGCACTTTGTGCTGACACCATTAGCTGTTGTTACTTTGATCAATGCACAAAAAGTTAAAATGTTTGAAATCATTAGCCTGTTTTCCAAAATGCCTATTAACACATCATCTCACAGAGTTTTGCACCCTCCTCTTCATCAGATGTTAGCTGAAATCTTTGAAGTTTGTGCCGTGTGATTCCTCTAGATGCAAATGCTGCATTTAAGTCATATCTACAGTGTACAACAAAGATAGTAGAGATAACAAGATACGAAGGCGCGAGATAAAAATGGACACAAAATGGCTACCCTACGTAACGATCCAAAAGAGAGCTATAAGTACAAACTCAGTACACCTAGAAACATCATTCATTTCCAAAGGTAGTGGTATATTTATCATCTTAAAAAGATTTAAAAATTATAGTCGTTGCCTTTTTTTAGATTAAGAGGATTATTTTGAAGAACGAGATTTTAAAGTAATAAGGATTATTTCGTGGAGGTAAAAATTTGGCAACAACGTGATCTAAAAATAATGTTCAGGCTACACTCCCTCAAAGACGCTTGATAAACAACAACTACTTCAAAGACAGCGCGTCTCAGGCAAAGACGCACATCACCTGAGACGTGCTGTCTTTTAGTAGTCTCAGGTGACGTGCGTAATACGCTTGAGGACCGCGCGCTGTCTATTTGTTTTGTACAGGATTAGCGCACTTTCCTGTCTTATCAGTTAAGCATCTTATACAATAAGGGATAGAGTGGAGAACAGGAAAGCATGAACTATGTACATAAACCCATGATGTCATGTAAATCCACTTTTTTTCATTGTATTAGTTTACATGACTCATTGTAATTATTCAGGTATATTTCTGAAAACTAATCATCTTGCATGTGTCTTGAGATTAAGTGGCATTACAGAAATTCTTGATATGATGAACAGCCATACTTCTACATGACTTTAAGAGACAAAATAATGTCTACATGAACCACATCTATGCTTAATGGTTTTTGTTTTGTTGTTGTGTGGGTTTTTTTGGGGGGGGGTGTGAATTTCTGTTATAACAAATTATGATTTTGTGGTGTGATTTTCTTATGTACATGTACAGTTTAGTTTCATAATGTAGATTTAGTTATTAATCGCGAGAGGATCAGACAACTTTAGTGTAGCAAGTATGCATGTATTGCACACGGTGCATCAAGTTCTTCTGGCCAGTACACCAGGGCCCAAATTCATGAAGGTAGTACAAAGGAAACCATGGTTTAAACCATGGACAAAAATCATGGGGCGCCAAGTGTCGCATGGAATATTTCATTACGAAATTGGTCATATTGTCGCTAAAATGACCATTTCGTGGACGAAATGTTCAGTTAGTTACAAAATGTTGTTATTTCGTTACAAAATAATCATTTCATCGACGAAATGACTTGGCGCTCCATGGTTTTTGTCCATGGTTTGAACCATGGTTTCATTTGTACCCCCTTCGTGAATTTGGGCCCAGGTGTTTATAAACTTGCATCTCAAAACCACCACAAAGTCGCCGGACATGGATTTTTTTATTCAGGCAGATTCTGAAAGAGTAGACGCTCAGATTTGATATGATGTATAACCCAATGCAAATGGGCTTTCGTAATGTAGCTAAATACAATGTAATGGGAAAAAAACACAGCTATGCACTCTGAAAAAAAAAAAGAAAAAAAAAGTATTTCCTGAAAAAAAAAGAGGCTTTGAAGATTTGGGTCTACTTAAGTGCTTAATCTCACCAAGCTGTGCTCCGTTCAATGAATGGGACATAAAACAGGATATGAAACTGTAAAGCAACCAAAATAAAGGGATAATCAGATTAAACTGAAATTTAGCACACGCTATTATCATATTTTATTCATGACTACTACTAACTTCTAAGGCAGCTTTTCAAAGTTATTAGAGTTGAAAGTGAAGAGTATGTAGAGGGTACCCAGTCACACTATTCTACAAATATGATGTTCTAGAAAAACTTGGGGGGGGGGGGGGGAATCCCATTCATTTACAATTCCAGACATCAAAATTATGTAGAAGAAGATTTGCTTTTTCAGAAAATATAAAAAAGTAAAAATTGACCCATTTCACCCACATAGTTTGAGTCTCATTCGAATAGGGTTTACAACTTTCTTTATTGTTTTGTGACACGTGGTTACATTTACACTTTATTCCACATTTTATGACTCTATGAAATGCATACTGAAGATTCTGTCTTTTCATACATATAAGATAATGATGTGTGACATAAATAGCAGTCTTAAATGAAATTGTCAACACTTTTTATTTTCTTTTTAAGCATTCGAAAAGAGAGGCATCACACAGCACATGACTTGTATGCTTTATGAATGATGGGTATAAAATTTTAGGCCTTTTCACACATGACAGTTTCAAGGCAATCAAAGCTTTCAGCACAGTTGGTTAATGGGGGAGGGGGGTTTAGGCACCCTTGTTGATATCATTTTTTTTTTTTTTTAAATCAAATGATTCTGTGTTTGTACTCAGGCCCTAGGAGTATCTCAGTTGGATGAAGTTGGAACTCTACAGAAGCCTGACTTTATCGCTCATCCTCACAAGTATTTTAGGTCAGCTGAGGAGGCAGAAACTGGGTCAGATATCCTCCAGAACAAAGGTTCAAGTCCAGGTGAGCTGTTGATATTAACCTTTCAGCTTTATATTAAATGATGATAATGGAATAAGGTCTTGAAAGAGATAATGTGTGCTTCAGTGATGTCTCCTGTTCCGTGGTCTGGTATCATTTGGTACTTGATGTGACTGTTTAATGAGTTTCATTATTATTCATGATTGCTCTGAAAAGTAATTGATTCAGAGAAGAATGTTTTTTAAGTAATCTCAATTGTGATCTCTAATGAAAAGCAGTTAAAAAAATACACAAAGTTATCCTGTCACTTGAATTCTCTAAATCATGTTGAGAAATGGATTGTTGTATCAAAAAAGCATGTGTCAAAGTCTAGTTCAAATTATCATCTGTGCAACTGTGGAATCTCAAAATATTCCTCGAATTCTATATTTCAAGGAATGGCCTAAAGCTGATGCTAACAACGTACTTGTAGTTTGGCCAAGAAATGTAACATTCTAACCATGAATTCAATAATAGAATCCAACAGATATACAAGTATATAGACAAATTTGATTTCATAGTGCTTACCTATTGTAGTTCTGCAGAGGTGTCTTGCTTGCTTACAAGCATTCATATCTTCTTGAGCAATTACATTAGATAAATAAATTGGAAATCAAATGAAACAAAGTAGGGATACTGGAAGAAATCACTGAAGCACTTTAAAAAGTATTTTAGGGTATCCAAATGTCATTAGAATTGATTCATTGTGTAATAACTCCACTGCAGAAACTTCATATTTGAAGTTGACTAAATTTTACAAGGAAATTAATTGTAAAACGTATAGTCAAGTGAGCATAGCTGTTACGTATTGTATGTCAAACAGTATGAACAGAGACAAAATATTACACCATTCCTTACGTAAATGTGTTTATTCCTCAAGCTTACAGCAGCCTTTATTATGTATTATGTTGCACAGCATGCATTTGGACCAGTTTGTGTTGAAGCAGGTGTTGTTGCACAGCACAATATTTTTATTTGCAGTTAATTTTTGTTTTTCACCCTCTATCCAAAGAGCTGAAGAATTCTTTTGATGAGCGCTCCCTGTTCCCAAAGTACATCCTAGACTATGAAGCAGAGATGAAACTCAAACATCGATTCTTGTTGGAGGGACAGCTTGGATCTAAAGCCAAAGATAAGAGGAGTGGCAGCCGAGTGTGGAATGTCTTATCATCGACTTCCAGCATTCCCAAGACTGTTCGCCCCTTTAGACTCTCCCCTCTACAGGAAGTGGTGAGAAAAAAGAGTGCTGAAAAGATGTCACAGAGTATGGGCAATGTTTGAAGATCAGCACCCACATCAAGACATTGTCATCAACCATTTTAACTTCTTTTTCATTGCAGAGAGGTTAATGTAAATATTACCTGCCAGTACTTTTTGTGCTTTATCAAAGGTTTATTGATTATTATTACCTATATGAGGTAGTTTTGCGAGGCAATTGTAGTTGGTATTTTGCAGGGTCGTGGAGGTCAGCAGTTAATATTCGTTGGTATTTTGCTTCTTCCGGGCTTCGCCATTCACTTTTCATGTAAACATTCCGATCGACCATGAAGAGAAAACATTTAAGGACGTCGCTGTGTGTCTGTTACACGCACCGCAGAAGAACGGCGATAAATCAACTCATACAAGGTTGACCACTTCCAGCAGCACTACTCGTCAAACAATGACTAGTCCATTTGTGCTCAATAACTGTACAGTGACCATCAGTTATTACAACTCTCCAAATTGAAACAGAAGCAAAAATAAAGTGTAAAAACGTTCAGATGTTTGAAGTTCGCCTGTTACAACTACATATGTATCTTTGAAGTTGGAGTTGAATGATATACATTGATGAAAAATTTTTCGATTATGCGACATGTTGGTGATGATCTACAGGTACTAGTGGTCAAATGTGGCTTGATCTATATCATAGTGTATAGCCGTATTCACATATTCTCCTAATTTACCTAGGGGATAGGTAATAATTATGATATTGACTGGCCTTGAGGGAGATACCACATAAATATTGCCCGCACTGAAAGAATATTGGCCGAGTCGAAGACGAGGGCAATATTCTTTCAGTTTGGGCAATATATTCTGGTATCTCCCTCGAGGCCAGTCAATATTATATTAATGTACTCTGGCAGTACATGTGTGGGAATTCAACAGCCCAGGAGGATGCCAACTTTTTTTCCACAAGCAAAACAATGATTAGCTGGAAGAGAGGGCATTCCCAGTTCCATAGTTCAAATGATGTACCATAATTGTGATATACCGCTGTTGACATAAGTAAAAATCTTTAGCAGAGAGAATGTCAATTTGAATGAAATTGTGTGGTAAAAGTGACATAGAGGTAAGAAACAAATTTAAAAAGAAATGGGGAAAAGGCTGTGAGATTGAAAATTAATTAATAGTTTTGTGCTTTAATTGTAAGGAATGATTCATACAAACAGTTTTTAAAAAAGTGCATCAAAAGGTAGTATTTGCTGGGGGGGGGGGGGGGGGGGAGCAGAAATGTTTTCGGTTTTGTGTTGTGTTGTCATACCGGTATTCTCTCAAGAGAGGACATTTTCATATCAACAAATGGTCGATGATATCAAACGATGCAACAGTAATATTTCTGGTACAGTGAACATAATTAATATTTCTTTTCTGTCCAGTGCTAAAAACTGAGTGACCAAAATGGAAATATGGTTTAAGACAATGGCAAATACTGCAGGCTTGAGGCAGAAGAAGTTGGGCTGTACAGGTGCTGGTGTTATGAAACTTGCTCCTATGAAAATTCCAGTGTTAAGTACAACTTACCCATTTAATGTAATGATTGGTGACTTTTGCTGTCTGAAATATTATACAGGTTGTTGAAAACCTCAGGGTTTGAAATGCAAGTGAAGGAAAGACCCTTTACTGACATTTCAAACTCATTGGATGAAACAATCTGTGTGTTCTCTCTCCCACTAGTTATCTTTTTATGTATTGTTTCAACTAAAAGTCACACCATATTTGTTACTCATAGGCAAGTACTACTGCAAATGGTATTTCCAATATACATGTACTAAGTAAAATAAAGTTAAACACCATATAACCTGTTCCTTCCAGGAACCTGGGATTTCCATAACATCAACTCATAGATTGGATACCAGGTTCCCAAAGTGTACACTAGAGTGTCTTCATCTGTGGCCAAAATTTATGTTTGTATGAATGATACTGAATTGAAAATTTACTTAATTGACAGATTAGGTTTGTGCTATCAGTATCTGTTCTTTTCTGTCTCAGAATGACATGTACTTTAATGGCATAATTTGCCTATTCCAACAGAGTAGTGTGCTTGTATTGCTGCAAAACTTGTATTAAGATGTACAAAGCAATCAAGGCTGAGTTCAGTAGATTTTGATTTTTACAGGCCCAATTTAGGTGCCCGTATGGTGTTTAACAAAAGAATCTGCTATTCCAGTGCACACTCTATTCATATCTCACATCCAATCAATATTTTGCATGTTTCACGGCATATGCAGTTGACCATGGAAAGGAAATACAAATGTACTGCTTGACCGCTTTTGCACAGGTGGATTACCAACCTGTCCGTTCTTCGCAGATGGTGCATGGAGATTAGATGCTCTTGGGTTAAACTTTAGATAGTACTGATTATCATGTGAGTTTGTCTTCAATGCCATCATATAATCTTAATTCACAAATGAAACACTCTTGGATGAACGAAGCACAGTTACAGTAAGACCTCGCACTTCTAGCATGTCATGCTAAGTTGATACGAAAATATTTAAAACAAAATACAGTATGTATACATAAAATAACCCTTTATTTATTGTTTGTTTGGTTGATATTGACCGACCATGACATTGATATTGTGAATCGTCAAATGCTGCTGCTGCATCGCACTGTAACCACTGCTGTGCATTCAGTGCTAGTGACAAGCGTGACACTAGTCACTGACATATAAATCATCTCACAAACTGGCTTTAAAAGCTACAGTCCACTGCGATGATTGGAATATGTTCCGTTGCGTTTTCTCTCAATGATGGTTGAACATACGTTTGTTTTGAGTGAGATTTGGCACTGAAAAATACATGAAAATATTAAAAAGAATGTCAGCCAGTCAGCATCCAGATAACTGATAATCTGGATAATTGATGGCCAGATAATCAAGGTCCTACTGTATACAGTGTACCTAAAACATTTTAAATCAATACATTTTTTGCTTTGGGGCACACAAAAGGGGAGTCAGGAATGTCTGTTGGTAAGTTTTCATGTGTAGCGGCTAGTTATGGTAATTCCATTGTCACCCCAAAGGTGTATACTTTGTTGATATGTCAGTGTTTTGCCCTCACAAGGGCCTTTCAAGAAATGAACATTGGGCATTTTGCAATTGCCCTTTGAAATTCTCAATCATGATAAACTATGTATATACAACATATTAAGTTTTTGTGTCCTACGATGAATACTTTTTTTTTCATTGTTCATTGTCTTTGTGATTTAGAGTGTAAATATTGCAGTGACAATCAATAGTTAGGACATACAGTGAAAGATGCTATATCATTAGGCATGTGATAACATGATTTTGAATGTCTTAATTGTAGTACAGGGGAATCCCATTATAACGAGATCGTCGGTTCCGGGTGATTTTTCTCGTTATATCTGGACTCTCGTTGTATCTGAACACTTGTGGAAAGTACACTTTATATAAACATGCTCTATTAAAATTGGGTTACATGCACTTAATAATATGACGACTTCATTTTGAAGAACAGAAAAACAGGAAATGCAACTGCAAAATGCAAGAGCGTTCTCACAATAATTACAATTATCTTTTTTTTTTTCTTCGATACTTGTTATCAAATGTTTCAGATTTGACAAATGCTAGGTCAGCTATAATCATATATATGGGGCCTATTTTTTTGTTTCCGCATGTTAATCATTCTGCACATCTTCGAAGAAAGAGATGAAGAAAAATTTAATATGCAACTATTGGTAAGGTCAATGCGCTATCAATGCTGCATTTAGCATAACTCGCATGAATGAAAACTGACTAACAAAGTCCAAATTTATCTTTCATTCTATGACAAATTATTGATATAAATCATGTGTATTATGGTGAATGTTTACATCACAGTGTATACTTTCATTTTTTATTTCTTTCAATGACACTGTGCCCAACATTGATCCTATTTTTCTCTCTCTGTCACTGTACAGTGCGATGTGTCAAACGCATAATGACTTTTACCGCCAGAGCGCCATGAGCTTCCACCCTGTTGCGAAGCACCAGGTTGAATGTGTGCTTTGCGTGAATGTTTTATACCCGGCGAGATTGACGGGTGCATGCCGTTTACGAAAACAAAAACCAGTACATGTACCCGGTAACTGGTGAACTTAAATAGTATTTTGATTAGCTAGAGTTGAGTTAATTCAAATTTTAGTTTATGATCTCATCATATTTTATAATTTTGACGTCTAATTCAATTTCTTTCATAATCAAAGTTATGTAAATTGGGTACATAAATTCAACTGAGCGGCTAATGTTTGCGAAAGTAAGGAATAATAGCAGATTTTAAATTTCGTCAGGGTTCGGTAACAGTTGCAATCAAGTCCGAAAACAGTTTTCATTTTTGCAACCAGTTCTTCTTATCGCAAAGAAATTTTGAACATGTTCAAAATTTCTCCCGAAACTTACAATTCGCTACTTTCACAAACATTTACCGCTCAGTTAGACACTCCCTTTACATATCTTTGGAAAGGTTACCTTAACATTCATTTCGGATACAAAAAATACATGTGCACCATTTAAGAACACTAATTAGAATTGTAGCGTTTGTGATAACATTTTAGTCATATTCTTTAGCGAAAGCTACAGCTTCTAAATATTCTGATGCTGTTCCATCACGGCCTTCGAAAAGAGACTTTATGAACTTGCAGAGCGTCACCTTGACTGCGTTCTGGTTGGCACCGGCAGATGTTAGTCTCTGCTTGCACGCAACGATAATTCAGACAATATTCACGGAGAATTGACCTTTGCTGCGAATAGTGCATGATTTGTCCTGTTGTTTAGTTCCATTTAAAAAATAAATAAATGAATAAAAAGTTGTCGTTATGTCCGCACAAATTCATCTTTGTTTTTCTTTGTTTTTAGGCCCAAAAATTATCTCGCAATATCCGGAACTCCAAAACCCCATAGGCTAACCCGCAAATTTCTTTGGCACCGGACAATTTATGTTGTTATAAGTAGATTCTCGTTGTATCCGATCTCGTTATAACCGGATTCCCGTGTATTTGTCTCTTTTTCTTTTCTTGGGGGGGGGGGGGGGGGGGGGGGAGGTATTTTTACTTGTGTATCATTTATCACAATTGCTGTGCCATGTGCTTACTCATGTACATTTGGTACATTGTATTTGAGACATAATTTGCTATAATATTTCTCAGTGTTGAAAATGAGATTGTTGAATGCAAAATATCACATCAGCTCTACTACACCAGATAGTACAGAAATTTCCTGTAATGTTCATTTCTGCTCTGGGACTTTTTTGTTCGATTGTTCGCTTGTTCACCTACAAATGTGTAAATGTGTCTGCCTAGGGTATTACTGTAACAGTTTGTTAGGGCCAATGTTTGAATTAACACTGTTCTTGACAGTGAAATGTAATACTCAAATTGAAAACAACCCTCATGTAAGCAGGCCACATTTTGCTCATGCATATTTTGCTTTCTTTGTAAATCATTGAAGTAGTCCGTCCAGTCATATAAGATATCAAACATAATAAAAACAAGTCTTTGAAATGTCAATACAATGAGTTTTGTGTGCTTAAACTTAGAATTAGTCTCGAGTGCTGTACACGTAAGGAAAACAAAAATACATGTTGTACAGAGTTACAAATACATATTCATCTCTTGTACAGCTGAAAGCTGTAATGATGTGTCTGTGGATATCAATCAAATATGTATTCACTTCAGAATTCAAATCTATTTTGGCCTTAAAGGACAAGTTCACCTAAACTATGTGAATTGAAGGAATGCAGCAATGTTAGTAGAACACATCAGTGAAAGTTTCAGGAAAATGGGACAATCCGTTCAAAAATTATGAATTTCTATAGTTCTGGTGCCACCACTGCCAGATGAGAAGACTACTAAACTTTGTGATGTCACATACGAACACTGTAGAACCATGTCAAGAAAGTATAAAGAAAATTTTACAGAATTTCACCTTCCTTACTAATGTAATATAATGTAAAGTCAAGTGCTCTTTTATAATTAACCCTTTCCATACGGGAACCTGGTGGCCTGCGTGTTATGTTTATGGGCATTTCAGAATTCAGTATGGAACGGGTTAAAAGAGCACTTGACTTGCCTCTTTCAGATGCCTCTTCCAGAAAGGCAGGGGGAATATAGCCCGTAACATACATGAACATTAGTAATAAGTTGAGGGAATGTGTACTTCAAAAATAGAATTTTGTTAGTTTCTCTTTAGTTGTCTTCATATCATTCCACATGTGACATCACAAACTGTAGCACTCAAACTTTAAAACTTTGTAACTTTTGCACAGATTGTCCAATTTCCCTCAAACTTCCACTTATGTATTCTACTACAATTGCTTCCTTCACTCAATCAGCACATACATTAAGGTAAACTTGTCCTTTTAAGTATATTAAAAGCCAAGTCCCATGTGTAAATACAGTTTGTTTCACATATTAACACCTAAACAACCATTCACACTGTTGAGAATATTCAGCATATCTTTTGTTTGCTCATTTATTTACATCTGTACAGGAATTCAAAAAAAAAAAATAGCACTGTAAGCATGATTATTAAAGCTTTCACAATTCTTCCTTGGCACGTCAGTGTCTCACAAAACATAGCAAAGCAAAACTTGCTGGGTAGCATCGTTCCCACACTATAAGCCAGTTCGTAATTAGCTCATGTTCACATTGGTATAAATGACCTTTCTTTTTTCTCAGTTGGTTAGGCACTTTACTCGTTTTCAAAGCGGCATAATGCATAAGCTTGCCCGACGTAAAAATTTAATCAGATCAGAATACTCTATCAGTTGACAATTTAGCGGGCATCCATTTCATTGTTTTGTATAGAATGCAATAACAGCCTATTTCCTTTTATATTGCAAAATACAATTCTTGCTGTCAGGTGGATGTGCTGGCAAGCAACATTTAGATAAGGATCATATTAATAATAATCGCATCACAGGTGCTTATCTCAGTGAATTTACAAACCAAAATGCCTGTTGGTACAAATGACCTTTTTCTGCTCATGCGCAAAGTGGAATTACGAACTGGTCTATTCATGCTACCACCTGACTCAGTTTCCTGTGACGCATACAGTACATTATACTTCTCATTACAAAAAGCTTTTAGGAGTTGATGAAAACTAAGAAGAGACAAAATCCATTTCCTTTTCCACACCCTTATATGGTGTGGACTGTAGACATGCATGCCCAGCTTTTTATCTGGCCTCCTCACATTTAGTACATTCCATTCACCCATCTTCAGAAATCAGCTTGTGACAATGGAGAACAGCGAGGCAAAGAGTGAATGCACAACTGAGTTTACACCAGTCACAAAAAAGTAGAAGAAATAAATCTGCCTATCATGCTAAACTGCATTTCTTAAATAATTAACAAGCCCTAAATGTACATACATACATTGTACAATTGTACATACATACAATATACATGCATCCTTCACAAAGCCCAAAAGCTTTCAAATAACTTCCATGCATAGCAATCAGAGTCATACAGGATCTTATGTACCCAAATTAACATTAACTCCTCAAGTGATGTGTAATGTCGAACCCATACATTTTCAGAGCACAGCAAGTCATGTATGGTAAACAGCAATGTAATACAGTGTTAAAGCCTCTCATTAGCATTTGCAGTGTACACTACATTATTCAGACCTTGACCTGTGACCCCATGACCCCAGAATTCTCCGGAGAATCTCTGTCTGGCAGTACATGCATATTATACATACTCACTATCAAGAAGCTAATTTGAGTCAGTTATGTGGAGTCAGAGATATGGAGGGGGGAAAAAAAATGAGATTTTAGCATTTTCATTTCACTTTTGACCTTTGAACCTGTCCCAAAACTTTCCCAAGAGAACCATTATGCAGTAATGCATGTACATACGTATATACCAAGTTTTATGAAAATACCGTCAGGCATTACAGAGATATGGGGGTAAATTGTGAAATTTTACGAATTTGACCTTCACTTTTGACTTTCAGCTTGTGCACTCACAAGTTGATGGGCTCAGCTTCATCCATTCATACATACATAATACACTATGCCAAGTTTCTTCTGGATGCCTCAAACGGTTCCTAAGTTACAGTACAATGTCCATAGAATTGATTACATATACTGACACAAGGACGGACAGATGGCCAGATGGACAACCAGAAAACATAATGCCTCCAGCGACACTTTGTGGCAAAGTCATAAAAAAAAACAATAAAGTTACATTTCCACATTCTGCCAGTTAGGGAACACATTTCACTGTTGTAATTCACATGTGTGCCAATTGAAACATCCAAGGAATGTTCTTTCCTTGTTACCATTCAGCAGGTGCTCCTATATTGAAACATCCAAGGAATGTTCTTTCCTTGTTACCATTCAGCAGGGTGCTCCTATATTGAAACATCCAAGGAATGTTCTTTCCTTGTTACCATTCAGCAGGGTGCTCCTATATTGAAACATCCAAGGAATGTTCTTTCCTTGTTACCATTCAGCAGGGTGCTCCTATATTGTCAGAGAACTTCACTCCTTTTCCCACTATTTCTGTCTTTACAAGGTAAACATGCCCTAGCTTACACCGAGCATGAAGGAAATTAGAGTTATGAATATAATTTATACAGTCAACCTTGCTTAAGTCAACCTCACGTAAGTCGAATACTCACTTAAGTCGAAGTTCTTTTTAAAGCCCTCTTCATATTCCATTGATTTTTAATCCCTTTTATACATTGTATAAGTCGAATTTTCTCTAAGGTGAAGCTACTTCTTCAGTCCACATAGATTCGACTTCGGCAATGTTGACTGTATCATACACTTGGATGGACTTTTGAGATGGCCATCACTGTTCATACACATTTAATATATCAAAAGATTATTTCAGGTAGGAGACTTGAAAACTGCTCTTGCACAAAAGAATTCTAGAAAGTAAACCTCAGCAGAGATTTCACTTCAAGCTGATTTCTAAGATAGCTTCATTGTGAATCACTATGCCGTAAGCAAGAAGTAAATACTTGTAGTCCTTACACACAGAGCCTTGTACATATATGCATTTCTTTCAATCCAAGGAAGAGATCTTTGCATTACTTACTGTACAGTTCTATCAACATTGTAAAGATTACATCTTAGCAAATATATTCCCTCTCCGTCCTACTCATATTTGTTTTTCTATTGAGGCAACGAAGGCATCCTACAAGTAATCCTTTTAAAACCTTGCCATGCAGTTTAATGCACATGGAAAAGCAGATTTAATTTTTTCATGGTTCAAATTATTTGCACAGTTTTCAAGAGGATACTGTCAATTATGTATTCACTAATTAAACTACGACAACCATCACTAAATGGCTGGGGCCTAGGGGAGGATGTCCAGCAAATACAATGCATGGTGAAACCCCTGTTCAAACAGAAAAACAATTTCATTCAGACATTAATGGAATTTGGTCACAGATACTCCATTGAATGGGAAGTACCAGTACACAGTGTGATTCTTCTCCCATGCCTACATGCAAAGATATTCAACAGTAAATGCAAAACAGAACTTTATCTCAGTCACTTTCATCATCAGACAGCACAGCAACTCTCTTCTTCTTCTTCATGGCACTACCATCATCCTCCTCCTCATTGCCCTCAACCTTGCGTTTCTTGCTCTCTGCATCAGAGTCCTACAAAGGGTTAAAAGTCAAAGATCACTGATATTGCCAGACACAACAGTAACACTCGCATAAAATTTGATGAGCAATTTTGTAACATACAATAGTCATTTGCTATCCCACTGCAAAGCTCCCATGGATGCACTGTCTAGTCCATGCATCACTTTTACATTATGAAGCAAGGATTGAAGCAATGAGCAGAAATCAGTCAATCATTGGCCAAGGAGATCATTTATGTTTCTAGATACAATTCATTCCATGCCTAAATCTTCAAGTAACCAATATAGATAGAGATGATATTCACATAATTTTTGTGTCACTCTCTTCATAACAGAGTACTATAATTATGATGTATGTGGCATTTCAGAAAGCTGTAAGTATCATTAATCCTTCTGTAATCAGAGTAGTTAATGTCTCAAATCACATCAAAACAATGCGCTGCAGACCTACAGTAGGTATGGTAAACAGCAGCTGCAGTTCACTGGGCCTGTTTAAGTGCACTGTGACAACAGTTTAAATATGCTAAGAGAAGCTAGAGATCTCCTTCATGGATGTTTATCAGACCGATGTAGACTGAATTTCAACTTATCATTTGTGACTGTGATATGAAGTGTATTACACTTGTTCCATATCAGTTGGAGGTATGACCCGTTATCATACCAACTGCCTTTCAGTTCAAGGTGTTAACTGTTATTGAACTCATTCGATGTTAGTTCAAGGTGTGTTACTTCACTGCACTTTGCCTATTATGAATCCCTCCTTGTCATTCTGCAAGGGTCTTGGGCTAGTGAAATTAAATAATCTTCCTTGCATGGAAGCATTACCACTGTTGAAGACAGCCATATTTACACAATTCTTCTTCATAAATACTTGCATATATCAAAATCTTGAAATATATCATCAAAATTTATATCTGCTAAAAAATACTATCAAGAAGGTTTTAATAACATGCACACACACAATATAAAGTATATTTTTTGCACTCTTACCTCACTGTCACTGTAGAGAGCCTTGACTTTTGAAAGTTTCTCGGCTTGGTCTACTTCGTCTTCATCAGATGAATACAAGCCTCTCTCATGCACTGAATGCAGTAGTGTAGATAAGACATGAGAGCAGAGAGAAAAGAACTTAGAGCAAAGCAAATACAGCTATTCACAGATGTCTGCTTAAGTTTGTAAGAGAATAAGGGCTTCTAAGACTTTAAGATTAAAATCATTTCAAAAGCTTCATACAGCAACAAGGCCACTGCTGAAAAACTACTTTAGCAACAAAACATTTATACATGGCAAACTAAGAACATGTCATAAAATTCTAAAAAGATAGAGTACAGGGCAAAATAAGTGATATGATATCTAGTTCTGGTAGAATATCTTCTTTTTAACTGCCATACTCCTGATAAACAAAGAATTTGATTTATTAATCATTGTCACTGTAGGCCAAAGGTACAACCTTGCTGTACTTTCAACTTCACTCAAGTGTTGTTGCCTTGTGGATTCTGCTTGATACACCATTCCCACATAAATGGCATTGCTTAATAAAAAAGTTAAGGCTGCTGCAAAACAATTATTATAACTATGCTAATGATACAGTATAGTGTTACATCAAAAGATCCATCTGACAATGAAAACATGGTAAGTCATGATCTCACACAAGTAACACTACATGTCTTTGAGAAGATTTAAACTTTGAAAAAAAATAAATAACTGAGACTATATCCTGATTTAGATCGATTTTCATTAACTTACTCCTCTTTCAAATGAAAACCTTCCACTGCAAAACCATAGATCAAACACTTCAACAGACTGTCTCTATGTAGCGTACATTCCAATGTGCAATATCGTCGGTGGGGTGTCAAGACCTTGTATCTCAACTTTTGGTGAAAATGTTTTTTTTTTTTTTTTTAGTAATGGTCAGATAATCAGATAAAGGACAAGTTCACCTTTGTATCCATGCGCATTGAGTAAGCGCAGAAATCCTAGTAAAACACATCAGTGAAAGTTTGTGGAAAATGGGACAATCTGTGCAAAAGTTGTGAATTTTTACTTCTCTGCGCAGTCACTGCTGGATGAGAAGACTACCACACTTGATGATGTGTGTCACATGCATAGAACCATATACGGTAGGGAGATTTTTTTCATATATATATTATGTTGGTCATCATGCGATTTCATTCATACTTTTGGTACACGTGTATTAAAAAAAAAGGGGGGTGCGCGCCCAGGCAATGTCCTGTCAAAATCCTAGCTGTCCTACCCCAAAAATGAAGCCACCATGGCAAACACCAAGGCAAAAGGAAAGACTATCCCATTTGTTATAGTGCTTTGGCTGCCATGTTTTCTTGCTCTCCTGACCATTTGACACTTTGTAGATACAAGGTCTTGTTAACCCAGTAGCGATATGCATTTCAATGGGTCATCATCAGTTGCATGATAAGCAGGTGGTTGTATCAGACACCTTAACAAGTTCTGTGTAGAAGTTTTGAAGCCCTCACCTAGTGCTATCACGTAAAGCAAACGGAATCGAAATCGGGTTAGAAATGGTGAAGGAGTAGCATTCTGTAGCAAAATGCACAATATAGGTCAAAAATCAAGGTCAAAGGTCAAAGAAGTCAAAGGTCAAAATTCTGTGTAGAAGTTTTGAAGCCCTCAACTAGTGCCATCATATAAAGCAAACGGAATCGAAATCGGGTTAAAAATGGCGAAGGAGTAGCATTTCGTAGCAAAATGTACAATATAGGTCAAAAATCAAGGTCAAAGGTCAAAGAAGTCAAAGGTCAAAATTCTGTGTAGAAGTTTTGAAGCCCTCACCTAGTGCCATCACATAAAGCAAACGGAATCGAAATCGGGTTAGAAATGGCGAAGGAGTAGCATTTTGTAGCAAAATGTACAATATAGGTCAAAAAATCAAGGTCAAAGGTCAAAGAAGTCAAAGGTCAAAATTCTGTGTAGAAGTTTTGAAGCCCTCACCTAGTGCCATCACATAAAGCAAACGGAATCGAAATCGGGTTAGAAATGGCGAAGGAGTAGCATTTTGTAGCAAAATGTACAATATAGGTCAAAGGTCAAGGTCAAAGGTCACGACTGAAATTCTGTGTAGAAGTTTCAAAGCTCCCATGTAGTGCTATCATATAAAGCAAACAGAATCAAAATTGGCTCATAAATGACAGAGAAGTAGCAAATTGAAGATTTTGATCACACACGGACGCACACACGGACACACGGACGGACGGACGGACGGACACACGGACGGACACACGGACACACACACGTACGGAGCCCGTTTCATAGTCCCCTGCTCGAACTCGTTCGGCGGGGACAAACAAGTCGATTAGTTTCAGGACCTAGCAACAACAAGACATGCCACTACTGGCATATCTTTTAAACTACTTCATCAAACAAAATTAAGGGCACTGTGGTTACACAAAGAGCTCAGAAGTTTGTCTCTGCTTGTCAGTTTTCAAACTACTTTGAATGCAGCCACACTTTAAAGCCTAATCTGGGTGAGATTTTCATGTGTGTATTACAGCAATTGTCAGAGGTGAATGATAAGGGAATACACAACCCATGCATATGTTTATTTGCAATTAGGTTTGATTGTAGGATGCAATCATGATACATCCTGATATGACTGGGATCTCTGTCATTCAACTTTTATGTACATTTGTATGTCTACATACTGCAACATACTGGTATGTAAATCCAAGGAGGCTGATTTTACCTCCTGCAATATACAAGTTGTATATTCCATATTTTCATATTTTTCTTATCATAACCACTGATTGAAAGGATGAATGTCTTCTCACAATCATTGCAATTATTGATCTTGCAACTGACCATTGTTCCGTGTTTACATTTCAAATATCTACATGTATTCTGCTCAAGCACTAAATCAAAAGACAATATCATACGCCAGTTAGAATACAGTTAGAGAAGAGAAGTCCTACCTTTGGCTAAACTACTTTTGAAGTTTTTCTTGATGGCTGAGAGGCTGATAGCTGTATCATCATCTTCCTCAAAGCCATCTTCCCTGTCAGGTTCAAGGTAGGAGGCACTCAACCCTCGCTGGTGAGATCTCTCCCTGATCCGTCTCTGCTGGTTCTGTCTCCGTAATGCTGCTCTCAATTTTTCTTCCTCTCGCTGCATACAAAGATAGGTCAAATCAAACATTGACACAAACATTTAAGTACACAAAAGGTAGCTCGAAGTGCATACCGGTAATCATAAAACAAAGTACATGTATCATAGGAGTCTAACTTCACCTTCACAGTCTCACTACAAGACTTTGTTTATAATGAGACTCTTATATCAAAGATACCTTGCTAACTTGAAATGCTGGTAAACTGCAAAGTCAAACATTTTGTGGCGAATGATTTATTTGAAAGAAAGATGTTATTCAGAGGGGTGAAGGCTCAGGTTTGAGTTTCTTCAGTTTGTCTCCCTCTACAAATGAAAATTTGTTAAGATCGCATCTGCTGATCTGTAAATCAAAAAACATGTCGGAAAAAAGGAACCAGTGGGACTCGAACCTGTCATCTACTGCTTTCCGGGCAGCGACACTACCACCAGGCTGTCCCTGGTTGCCGGCAGTGACACGATGAACATGGAACAAATACCCAAGCTCCGAGATTCCGACATTGTTATGTTAAGTATAGTCCAAGGCGGACTATACTCAAGAAACAAATACCCAAGCTCCGAGATTCCGACATTGTTATGTTAAGTATAGTCCAAGGCGGACTTTACTTTTTCCGACATGTTTGTTAATTTACAGATCAGCAGTTGCGATCTTAACAAATTTTCATTTGTAGAGGGAGACAAACTGAAGAAACTCAAACCTGAATGATTTATTTATTTCGCCATATAACGAGAGACCAAGTGGGTCTAGTGCTCATCTGAGTATCACAAGGTCACCTTCCAAGCATTCACGCTGCCTATTACCTACGAAGAATCTGACAAACTTGGTACTTTAGGGGTCTTCAGGGAGACATGGTGTCTATTTTGTTTATTCTATTACACTGGCGATAATACCTGCCAAGTTTGTACAAAATTTGGCCATGCAGATAGAGATGTAAAAACAGACTGCCAATCTGGTCCCAGACCCTGGATCTAGCATAAACAAACTTGAAAGTGCACATGCACTGATGCATTTACTCAGTGCATTTAGCTCTTACAAAAAGACATCTTTTTTGCTAGATTCTCTAATTTAGGAGCTCTGGGGTCACCCTAGAGCAACCAGGGGGCATGGTGCCCATTTGTATAAATATATTCTACCACCCTAGAAATGATATGATAATAGAAATTGTGATATGGCTGAGATGATAATGCACTGATATACCGTAAATTTATCAAAGATCACAGAACTCTGTAACTACACACTTAATACATTACCCACAATTATATCCAATTACTTAATTTTTCTTCTGTCTACTTCCACTTCATATTCATGGAAACAATTGTTGATATGTGATCTGTTACTATCCTCCCTTCCATAGAGTGACATCCTTCATGAAGGCTGATGTCCAATTCAAAGCATGGATGCATGTATACCCACAAGACAGTGATAATGTGAGTTTAAAAACCACGTCCATGCACTCATCTATGTCTCACTCCCATAGAGTGACAACAAGATGCTATCAATTTGCTGGAAAACACACTAGTACAATCACATCCAATTCTAGTATCTTGCATCTTCACCTACACACACTACCACTGGGTAGAATGTGTTGTATATGAATAGGACATGGTTGAACTCTCTATTTCTTGACTGCAACCACATCAAAAATTCACCTTAATCATCTCTCCCCTCTGAGCCTCTGGGTCCTTGCCAGCAATGGGAACCACTTTAATCTTTTGAGTCTTAGAGCATCGGTCTGCCATGGACAGAGTCATCTTTCTATGCGTTGCACTGTCTGTGGAATGTGGTCTTCACAAAGAAGAAAAAGAGAGAAAAAAAAAAAAATCTGTCAGTGCATTTGTGTCGATGACAACCCTATATCGTGTTTAGCCCATAGTCACTGAAACACTCGATATTGCTGTACCTTCCAGGGAACCATAGACCATTACGTATAGAATCTTCACTTGATAACGGGTTAATCATACATTTGATTCATATGCACTCATATTCTTGATTAATATTCACAAAGAATCTTTCTCCAACAGTTATCAATGAACAATACTCTTGTAATTTTGGTGAAAGAGTCTTTATTCAAAACATAAAGTACATATAGTGCCATCAACATATCTAAACAACCTTGCCATTCACTCATTTTAGACTATTCAGTGGATTTATAAGATTTCATTGCATCTAAAAAAACAAAACAAAACAAAACAAATTAAAACTAGAAATGTCGCTACAGCGACTGGTTATACCCCCACCACAACATTTCAACATTTCATAAGCTTTGGTCAAAAAACTGAGGAAGTAGTTAAATCCGCAAGATCTTTCCTTGATCTTGTGCCATTAATATGCCGTTACCATGGCAACATACTTTCGGGTACTGTCGAAAAATGCGTCTTGCACATCTACAACCAAAGGCACACATCTGTACCAAGTTTCATGGAAATTGGGCAAAAACTGAGGAAGTAGTTTGCAACACAAAATTTTCCATCATTTTGGCTCATAATATGTGAGCTGTTACCATGGCAACATACTTTTTGTCACTGTCAAGAAATGTGTCATGCTGACCTATATCCTAAGACAAACATTCAATATGAATTCCATGAGAATTGGAAGAACACTGATGAAGCAGTTTTGCCATGAAGCATTTTGCCCTATATTTTACCAATAACATGCCGTTACCATGGCAACGCACTTTTTGCCACTGCGGAAATATGTGTCTTGCACATTAACATATTCAGATGAACATCTGTACCTAATTTCATAAAAATTGATCAAAAACTGTGGGAGGAGTTCGCGACGCAAGATTTGTACCCATTTTTGCCCATAATATGCCGTTACCATGGCAACGAACTTTAGTACCGGCTGTCAAAAAATACGTCTTGCACATCTACAACCCAAGGCACACATCTGTGCCAAGTTTTATGGGAATCGGTTGAAAACTGAGGAAGTAGTTCGCGACGCAAGATTTGCAACGGACCGACCGCCCGACCGCCCGACCGACCGCCCGACCGACCGCCCGACCGACCGCCCGCCCGCCCGACCGCCCCCGACCGACCGCCCGCCCGACCGCCCGCCCGACCGCCCGCCCGACCGCCCGACCGTCTGCTGATTCCTATATACCCCCTTCAAACTTCGTTTGGCGGGGGTATAAAAAAAAAACACCTGACTGTAACCTTACTGCATATGAGGTATAACACACTGGAGGTACAACACAAAGTAGTTAAATACCTTAATTTACAACAGAGAGTAGTATTTTGGGTTCAATGTAAAGGCAAAATAGACTTTTTACAAAACCTTGCTAGCAGAATACAAAATTAAACTTTAGGTTTTGCTAAACCATGAATGATTCTAACTTGGGTTTAAACCTTGGTCTACAGTAGAATACAGGCCAAAGGGGCCACACAATCTCTACAGGGGTACTGAGAATTACCTGAATGAAAGCTTGGTTCTAAAAACTGCCAGTCCCTGGAGACCAGTTCCTTGCCTTATGAAGAGATGGTTGAAATCACCCTGCTGGTTCATCTTGTAGACATCAAACACCTCTTGACCAAGATGTAGGGAGAGGCTAGTAGACAAAATAAAAGAGGCAAATTGTTTGTGGTATGCATCAGAAAATACTTCAGGAGACAGTTTGGAGGTTAATGAGAAAAGTAAGAACTGAAATCTTTCTTGGAAAAAAAACAACATAAACATGGTCTACTGGACAATCACTGAACAAGTAATTATACCCCATTCCACAAAGATCTTCTCTTTTCAGTCACTCATCAGAAGCGAAGTTTCTTGATTCTGGCCACCCACCACAGTGTATCTGATCGCAGTCCGATGAATCCAACTTGTGTCGGTCAGTGTCAGACATGTCAAGCAATGATCCGATAACGCAAGATCGTCCGATGAGGATCAAGCGCCACAGGTCTGACACTCAACTGATAGTCGACCAAACAAGTCTGATTCATCAGACTGCGATCCAATACACTTCAGTGGGTGGCCGGAAAGAAAAAACTTTGCTTCAGATGAGTGAACTATGAGAAAAAGACTCTGTGGAATGGAGGTATTAGACAAAAATCCTGCACAGTTAAGAGGAAAATGTTGATCTTGAACACAGAGCCCCAACCAAACTTGTTACCCCTTGCCTAAATGTCAATTCCTGTGTAGATTGTACACTGTGCATTAGTGAGCAAGTGAGTTTTCAAACACCCTGCACAACCAGGTCATCACTGTCACTTTGAAAATCTGCACTTTTGAGCCTTTGGTATTATTGTTTTACCCCACCATAGGCTCCAAAGGGGATCACTCGTATCATTTAAATAATTTTGCATTTCCTGCCCCCAAAATTGCTTGTGATAAGTTTGGAGAAATGTCTGAATGTGGTTTTAAGGAAGAAAATAAAAATGTGAAAAGATTGGAGATGATGCACAATACACAATGGGGAATAAATGATCTTGGTGGTTCAGTTGATCCCTTGGCTCGTATTACAATGTACGTATAGATAGAAAGTAGAATATTCATCACCATGTGAAAAATATTCATACTGCTTGTTCTTTGTGTGAATGGGATTATTTTTTTTTCCGGGGGGGGGGGGGGGGGGGGGGGGGAATGGGTTGTCACACTGCCCAAATATGAGAATTGTGTTACCATAGATCATCTTAACATGCACTTGAACATGACTTTGATTTGTACAAATGATAGGATTCGCAATCAAATTTTGTATGGCATCCAATCTAAGGAAAAAACAAAAAATAAACTTAATCTACATAGATCTACTTAATAGACCTGTCTAGTTTGGGCACTTTTTTTCTATGTAACTGCCTATTTTAGCCATAACTGGGGGCTTCAGTATTTCTAGCAATCATGAATTTATGCACTGACATAGCTATACTCCTGATTTATTGCATAATCTATTGAATCATCTATTCCTCTTATTTTGGAAGCTATGGCCAACATAAGTATAGTGTTTTAAAACTGAATAGGTCTATACACTGTATATGTAACATGAACTTTGCACATCTGCATAAATGCATGCAGTAAATACACTCCCCCTCCCCCTCCCCCTCCCCCTCCCCCCCCCCCCCCCCTTTTCCGCACATCCCAATTTTTTAGAACTCCTATTGACTACTACATGTATATCCTGGCTTTCTCAGATTGTAATAAAAGCATTCAACCTGCAGATCAGTAGACTCACCTTCCATCCGACCATCGCACTATCCTGGCATTGCTCTCCTTACCAATTTCATTTCCTTCATCATCAAATACCTTCCGCCATCTGATTGTATTCTCCACCTGTTTCATCAAATATCAAACAAATCAACCACAAATATCACTTCTAAACACTTTTGGACTCATCACAATTGTTTAATCTCACTCATACATGGGCATCTGGTAAAAGGTAATTTGACTACTTTTTAAAACAAATAAAAACTTATGCATTTCAAATTGCTTTGCAGTCAGCTGGAATGCCTCTGCTTCTTGCAAAATCACTACAATATGCACTGCACATGTACATGATCCTTCATTACATTTTGATCTTGTTTATTACTCTTGACCAATAACAAAGCTCTGACCTTAACCCTATCTGCATGACAAATACATTTTCAAAACTAGAAATGTCGCTATGGCGACTGATGCCTCCGCCATAATGCATGATTCTCTCAATAGGTGTATAGTACAATGTCTTCACAATGTGTGATGACAGTTTCACATAACTGGCAAAATATTGAAATGACAGGTTTGTCAAAAATATCTTGAATGTCCACTTTCCTTGGCTAGGTTTGCTATAATTATCTAAGAGTGCAGGTACACATATTTGGGGAATTGAGGATTTTTTGCTTGACTTCTGACTGACCCTTTTATAAGTTTATGCATTGAGTAATTTTCAAGGTAAATGTCTGAAGAAAGAGTGTAATTACAGTACAAAACATTTTTTTTTTTGCATTTAAACCTGGCCTTTGACCCTTAACCTTCGACCTTTGACCTTCTGGCTGGAAATTTCCTAGAGAATCTCCATTAGATAATACATGTATATATTAAGTTTTAAAACTAATAATGCAAGCATTGCATATACTAGTATATGAGGGAAATAGTACAATTTTGAGGAGTTGACCTCGACCTTTGACCCTGACTATTGACCCATGACCCTAATTCCCTAGATAATCCCTGCCAGTCAGTACATGCATATGTACCAAGTTCCATGAAGATACATTGAACCATTTGCGAGAAAAGTGAAATTGCAACATTTTCACCTAACCTTTGACCTTATGACATGAAACTCTCTCTGGAGAATCTTTACACAGTAGTACATGTCTACACTAAGTTTCAAGAAAATACCTTTGGGCATTGCATGGATATGGGGGAAATAGCAACATTCTTAGCATTTGACCTTGACCTTTTGAACTTTGACCTCTTGCCAATTTCACTAAAATCTACTCAACTAATTGCCCCATCATCCTTCATCCTTGGACCAGGTTTGGTGAAAGCTGCTTCATCCAGTTTTGAGTTATCATGTAAACAGATAAATCTTAGGATTTGACCTTGATCTTTGACCTTTGACCTCTGTCCGATTTCACTAAAAACCTAATCAAGTACTGTAAAAGTGGATATTTTCGCGTGACTAATTTTTCGCGCTTGGCCGGGTCTGAAGAGTTTCGCGTGTTTTTAATTCCGCGGAATCAAGACATCACGCACAGGCACATAATTATGGCAAGCAAAAATATTCCCGTGCTTTTATTTTTGCGCTAGTTTCTGGTTGCGCGAAATGCGCGAAAATTTGAACACGGTGAATTTTCCACTTTTACAGTAATTGTCCCATCATACATCATCCTCGGACAAAGTTTGGTGAAATTTGCTTGATCCAGTCTTGAGTTATCATGTAAACGGATACAATTTCATGATTTGACCTTGACCTTTTCTTTTGGTCGATTTCTCTCAAAATCTTATCAAGTAATTGCACCATCATACTTTATGCTTGGACCAAGTTTGGTAAAATTCCAGTCAATATTACTCAAGTTATCGCGTAAACGAATGCAGACGTACGTAAGTGCGGACAGACGGACGGACGGACAACCCAAAAACATAAGAGGCGTAATGATTTCAATCCATGACACCAAACAACATAATCACTTGACATACACCTTGTACCTCCAGGAATCAAAGGTCAGAAAATGACATTTTAACTTAATTTTGGAGGCCTTTTACTTTGACCTTTGAGCTTTTACCCTGTCATTTCGGGCAACTCACTGATTATCATGCTTAAATTTTCTTACAAGACGATATTACTGGCTGAAGTTATGGTTGGAAATTAAAATTTTTAACCAAAGTACAGTGCCCTTTGACCATAAGCCTGTGGGCAAGATAAAAGGATAGACAATAGCTGCAGAAACAACTAGAGAAGCACTCTGAGAGCCCAGACCTCCGCCACCCAGCAAATTTCCATCAATGGTCTTGCTCTTCCATAAAGATCAATGATTTCCACCCATATGTACAGCATCATCCGATTTCCCAATGCATATGTATAGAAGCCTTTTGTTACGTCATCAACTTCCAGCTGCGCA
Organism: Diadema antillarum; assembly: GCF_040938485.1. Classification (NCBI taxonomy): domain Eukaryota; kingdom Metazoa; phylum Echinodermata; class Echinoidea; order Diadematoida; family Diadematidae; genus Diadema; species Diadema antillarum. Next base: position 2,776,157 of record NW_027271164.1, on the reverse strand, counting down.
GCACGCCTCATCCTAGCAGAAACTAGAACATGCACTTTAGTGCACGTATGAAAACCTCAAAAATGCGCAGCTCGAACTCCCATGTTCATCGGCCCTCCCTGCCAAAATATCGAAAATCCTTAATAAAATCCAAAAACATTTCTGAATCACTACCAAAGTTTAATCATCTGGGGCCGTATTCTCGAAAGGTCTTAAGTGGGGCACTTAAATATGAAAAATGTGTCTAAGTACCCTGCTAATTTAAGCGGGGTGCTTAGATTGGTATTCTCGAAGGAACTAAGCACCCCGCTTAACTGAGCTGACTTAAGCATCCCAATTGTCTTAAGTCAATCTGATGACGTAGGCGCGTATACCAATTAACAATGGCCTTGACGACCACAGAAAAATTAATTTTGTGCGATAGATTTCCTATGGGATTTTACGTGTTAATTACTTATCGCGGAAAGTTTGAAAGATGGAGCTAAACGAAAAAAGGCGAAAGCCCAACTTCAGTGAAACTGAGAAGATACTTCTCATTGAAGAATTCAGAAAGAGGGAGGATATTCTCAAGGGGTCATTCTCACAAAAAATAACTTCGAGGCAAAAACATTCCGCGTGGGAGGAAATAGCAAACGAGTTAAACTGCAGGAATCCTTCGGTGAAGAGAACTGTGCCGGAAATACAGAAGAAGTGGCAAAACCTCAACAGTTCAGCCAAGGCGGCAGCGGGCAAACGGAGGAAGGAGATGAGAAAGACGGGTGAGAATATGAATATATCGAATTGTTTGTTTGCTTACTTTGTTGATATTATTTTTTTTGAAACCCCGAACGATATATTTCTCTCTTTTTTTTTTATTTGGGTTTGCAAAGAATAAGCTACCGTAGTCTCGCCCTTTATTTGACCCGAGTGACCTCAGGTGCGCAGCTACTAGTGATGCTGCACTGTGTGCGCTATAGCTAGCGCTACTGTCACCACTGTGTTTTTAGTTTGGCAAGGCTAGTAAGTCAGGCTAGAGATGATGGGCGCCGACGTCTGGTATTATACGAAGAAACCAGCAAAATTAAGCTAAGTGTCATTAAGTTCATACTTTGGATTATTTCATTGGTTCTGTATTGGTGCTTTACCGTTAAAGTCGGAGTTTAGCTAAATTTTGTAGAGATCTACAACAACCTTGTTCGACTTGTTTGGTGATTTTACGAGTGTACCGATACTAGTAGATCGTCTGCTCATGTGTCATGCACCAGTTGCACGCCTGCCTGACCGGCTGCAATGACAATGCACACATCGGAACAGGCAAGACAGATGTTGTCAACCATTGCCTGGTGACGGCACTCACGATGGAAATACACTCTGCGAATGATTCGATTATAATGCCAAATAATTGCATGAACATCTTAACAGATATAATTTCAGCTTTAGTTTAATCTAGACCCTACATGATATTTTTCCCGTTCAAATTCAACCTGTCCTTGTTATGTTGGCATGGACGTACAAATGCCAATGAATTGCCATGGCATGGCAAGTAGTATACTAGTAATGCGATAGGCATAAGCCGGTAACTGGATAGACCCCACACCACAGTTTGCCGGCGGTGCTAAACACTGAAACGGAAAGTTTTGTTATTTCTGCATTCTGGAACTACACTGGTGTAAGAGCTGGGTAGTACCTAGATTCTAGCAGCATGTATTACGACACAACTCACAAGTCAGTAGCGTTTAAATTACAAAACAATGCTTGATGAAAAGCAATAGGTTCTAATACTGTTTAATACATCCAGTTTAACTGTAGCATTGCTTTTTCAAACAAAAAGTGTATTGCAGATAAGAACACTGTGTTCTATACTGACAAACTACAGACAGTGTCAGAGTTACGTTATAAAGTGAGACTGTGAGGTACAAACTGGTATGAAAATTTCGAAATGCACCTGTCAATTGTAAGTCCCACCACCTTACCCCAGTGCCGGGAGATGTGCGTCGGTATAAAATTGGGGACTCGGGGAGCTGGGGGGGGGGGGGGGAATTTGATGGTTAATGTCGGTCTCTTTACTGGGTGGGTCGTAGGTGCGTAAATGAGGTAAAGTCCAAAACTGACAGAGGTGTGTATTTTCATGGGGCGGTGGCCAGTGAGTCCAAATTTGCGACGGAGGGTGCGTCAATGCCGATGGCAAGAAGTGGTTCCTCCTGTGACAACGACACATCCTCAAAGCACATCTCCCGGGGGTCAGGGGGTAGGTCTAACAATTGGTCGGTACATAAGGTAGTTGATGATGTCACTCCCTCACAATACAGACCATAGTGTGTATTTCAGTATAGATGTCAATCTAATGATTGGTTGTACTGTCAAATTGAATTCATTAGTTTTCAGCATTTGATTTCAAACAGTTTTATTTCCTAATATTAGACCTAGTTCACAGTGATTTTCCATTGTAAACAATGACTTTGTCCATGTTCAACAAATCTTGAATTCCATTTCAACCTGCCTGAAACTCGCTTTCCGTTTCAAAAGGTTATTTCTATGAATTCTGTCCATTTTTTTTCCACTCTCGTGGAAAATCACTTTCCCCGTATATTTCTTGTTAGATATGTTGTTGCACTTTTTTATTGTGGCTGATCCTCCTTGCCCACTGACAGATATTGACAACATCCTAGGCTACATTTACCAATATTGTAATATCTTCTTTGAGAATACCAACTCTGATTTAGTCCTTTACAACACAACATGCAATCAAGCATGCATTCTACTTAATTTAGTATTTCCTAAGATGATGTGATGATTGCTCTGAAATTTGTGGTGATTCAAGCCTTGCACGAAATTAACAATGTAACAGATTTTTTTTTTTTTTCTCTGTAACCCATACCTAGGTGGCGGTCCCCCTCCCCAAGACCTGAACGATGTTGACCAACAGTTATTGGAGATCATCGGGTTAACTTCCCCAACGATTGCTGGCATTGATGGAGGTGTTGATTCTCTAGGAATATGGTAAACTAAAATATTATTAGTTTGCATGATTATAGGCATTGTAATTTACCCAGTACATTGGGGGGGGGGGGGGGGGGGGGGGGACGGACAAAGAAATAGATTTGTTGCCCCTCCCCCAATCATTTCAAAACTTCACAAATTTTCAATATTTTGGCCTGCTTTGGCCACAAAATTAACAATTGCAATTTTGTGTGCCAACAATGTTGACATTTTTCTTCATCCTCCCCCCCCCCCCCCCCAATTGAAGCATGGATCAACATGTCATGTACCCATTCCTGCATCCAGGTACGAAATTCTGTGTCCGTACCCCATACTTCCATCCATTATCTCATGCCGTACCTCATACCCATACCTGTGACTTTGTGAAATGCTGAACCTGCACCTGTACATGTACCCATGCTTCTATCTGATTCTGTATGTGTACCCATATCTGTACCCATATCCGTTCCCATGGCCCTTGACTCTTATCACTGTGACAAATGCTGACATCCAACCACATAAAACCTCTCTCTTTCTCATACCAAAAAAAAAAAAAAAAAACAATTAGATGAATTAAATGAAGGCACAAATCACTAGTACCACAAACTAACTAGAGGCAATAATCACAAAACATTCATTCAGTTTCACAATTGGGTGGGAACCATGCTGTTACTGTATACGCCATATATTTCGCGTAAGTAATATTTCGCGATTTTGCTTCAAGACGGGGAATTTGTGAGAGTTTATTTTATTTCATTTTCATTCAACGTGTATAGAAGTATTAGGAAGTGAAAATGTTCACGTTTGTTAAGTCGCGAAATTCGAGAAAATTAAACCATCGCAAAATATTCAACATATACAGTAATTAGAGAACACTCAAGTCAGTCCCAAAATATGACATAAAACACACATTCAACACTATCAAAGGACGTAGATATAAAGAATAGTTCTATTGAAATGAAGAAACAAGAAACTCAGAGATTCACATTCAATTCTTATTTTTAATGAGTGTATCTGGCATATTCACATTAACCAAAAAAAGGGGGGTTATAAATGCCATACATGTATGATATATTTCTGGAATTGAAATATGGTGTTTTCTCATTGTTATTTTCCACAGCACTGTCCAGCCAACAGAAGTGGAGCTGGAAGCGGAAGAGCACCATCAAGAACGAGCATCCAGCAGCAGAATCCAGTCAATGGAAGACCATGGTTGGGTGTGTCGAGAACCTACAAGTACAAAAGAAAAATTGGAAGTTGAGAATTTAAAGTTGAGAAATGAACTGTTGACATTGAAAATCAAAAAAATGAAACTGGAAATCGCACAAATGGAGGGGTGTGGAAATGCAAAGGATGAACTATTGATCGATTTGTAAATATCAACAGTGACAGACTTTGTCTCGGGACTTATAACCTCCTTCAATAGCATTTCAAACCCTGAGGGTGGAACGTTTGGTACATGTTCCCGAATAATGAGTATTTTTCCTAGAGAATCAACACCTCCATCAATGCCAGCGATCGTTGGGGAAGTTAACCCGATGATCTCCAATAACTGTTGGTCAACATCGTTCAGGTCAACATCGTTCATGTATTACCCAATATATATTCTGTGGGAAGTTTCTTGACAAAAGGTCAAAGGTCAAAAGGTCGAAGGTCAAGTGAAAGTGCTAAATTGCACTTTTTCCTCCACATCTCGAAAGTAACTCAAGGTATCATCATGAAACTTACATATTTATGCATGTTCTACATAACAGTGATTCTCTTTGGAACTGTGAGGTCAAAGGTCAAAGGCCAGGTTTAGATACTATTTTACCATTTGATACTGAAATTATACTTTTTCTCAATACCTTGAAAATTACTCAATGCATAAACTTATAAAAGGGTCAAAAGTCAAGTAAAAATCATCAGTTCCCCAAATACCTGCACTATGACGTTTTAATCATTCATCCAATTGAACCTAGTTCTAGGAAAGTGAACATTCAGCACATTTGTGGCAAACCTGTCATTTTAATATTTTGCCAATTGTGTGAAACTGTCATCACACATTGTCAAGACATTGTACTATAGACCTATTAGGAGAACCATGCATTATGGCGGAGGCATACCAGTTGCTATAGCGACATTTGTAGTTTAGATAATATATACTTGAAATTGAAATATATTTATTTCTTTTTGCCTCCGCAACGAAGTTTCCGGGATATCTGTCCGTTGTCTCGTTATCTGTTACGGTGTCTCTTTATTGCAATAAATTAAGAAGAGGTGATCAGATTGTGATGTAACTAGGACCAAGTATATACCATGAGACAACAATATACTCATTAGATTTTAAAGTTGAAAGGTCACAGGTCACAGGATTTTTTTTTATAGACCCAACAGCAATTCATTGCCATGGTAACTCACATATTTTTTGGTTAGATTTGGTAAATACATGAATGAGGCATTTCACTTGAACTAATTGGACAAGGAGTGCGGAGGCATATCCATTGACTGCAGGGCTGTCGAATTGCTGTATCTGTCATTACATGTATATGTGCATTGGAGAAAGTGGAAAAAGAAGCAGTGTGAAAACATTCAAAAGTAATAAAAGAGCTTCTAACCTATATATAACTTGTGAGTCACACACTAGTTTTCCATTCATCTTGTACATAGTATGAATTAAGTTGTGTTATGGATAGGTTGAAAATGCAATCCTTGAGTACAGTTGATGTGCAATTTACATGCCCCCAAACACAAACACACACACACTATAGTGAAAATCAGCCCATGTCCTGGAAACGTCCACTGTTCTCCATCGGGGATTTCCTTCGATCCCATTAAGTCATCGACCCACTCACATTTAACAGTACATGTACTTTGAAATAAAAGGCTAGAACTTACCTCAGTTGAAATATGCTTGCACGATCTGTAAGCGGTGAACTGCACCTTCTCCTCTTTCATTATCAACATCAATTTGGTTGGGTTGTGGTGGGCCCTCCTCTTGCCGTCTTTGGGGTAGTGGCATTCCCATATCCTTGGCTAAATTGTGGAGGATAGCACATGCTGTGATGATCCTGCATGCTCTCCTTGGTGTCACCCGTAACTCATCATGAAGACAGTGGAATCTGCAGTTGTCATAGTATTAGTGGATATTACATAATGTAATTTTTCGACCATAAGAAATGGAAAGAATGTAGAAGTGATGACACTTGGTTTATTTTGTCGCTCTGAAAACAAAAGGGAATACTTTTGGAGGTGATTTAATTGGTAAATGAAGGGGTAGTGTACAATAATTTACGATATAATAGGAAAATAACCGATAAATGTTCTGTGGGTACGTGTATGTGCAAGGTTTGTGTTGTGTGACGTTTTTGTGACCTTTGTGTGTGTATGTGTGTTAGTTTGGTGTGTATTGTTCAAGGTTTGTGTTGGTTAGAAGTTTGTGTGTGTTTGAGTACTTGTTTATTTTTGTGTGTATTTGAGTGTGTTTCTGATTGTGAATGTGTCTGATGGTGAGTGTTTGTGTGTGAGAGTGAATGTGTTTGATGGTTAGTGTTTGTACCAAAAAGTGCATTTTTGTATACCAGTAGGCAGTACCTTCGTTTCAGCTGCCCAATACATCTCTCTACTGCACTGCGTGTTGTCTTGTGTGCTGTGTTGTATCTTTCCTGACCATCGTCGGCTGGTCTCAGAAACGGTGTCATGAGCCACCGCTTCACTGGATAGCCGCTGTCTCCAAGAAGATATCCGTCTATGTGTCGCATCCTTTCCCCCAGCAAACTCTCTCTTAAAATTCTTGCGTCATGAGTACTGCCAGGCCATGCCGCATTTAGATGGAGGATTTTGGAGTCCGGATCACAAACAATCTAGTATGGGGAAAAAAAAAAACACCCCACAATACACATGATACATGTAACTTTTCTGTTTTCCTTCTTTCCATCCATGTTCAAAAACTACTCAGATAAGTTAAAATGTCACAATTTCACCATTTAATGAGGTTCACTATGTAATTTCGTGTGAATGTTTTGGAGAGTTTGAAAATTATATATTTCTGGAAACCTCATTGTGTAAGCAATCAGAAAAACAATATTTCCATTTTCACTGAATGTGTTAAAAACTGCGTTGCCATGGTAACGACATACTATGGCAATAAGTCGGGTGGAAATATTGTGGAGCCAACTACGTCTTCATGTTTTAACCAGTGGTCATATAATTTGTCACACATATTGGTCTTGGGGAGAAGATGTGCAGGACACCTTTGTTGAATGTGTCGGAAACTGTGTTGGCATGGAAACGGCATACTATGGCAATAAATCTGGTGAAAATCATGTGGATTAAACTAACATCTAGTTTTCGAGCAATGCTTATGATATTAGGTACTCACATTTGTCTTTCGGTGAAGAGGTGCAAGACACTTTTTTTTCAAACATGCCAAAAAAAAGCGTTGCCATGGTAACTGTAAATTATGACAATGAATCACGGCTGCATTAATCATCTTTTGGTGAGGAGTCTAGCATTATTTCACTAATTCATGTCTTGGTTTCTTGCTCACCTCAAGTGAGCTATTGCATTCGCTTTTTGTTTGTCGATCGGCGAACATTGTTTCCATGACAACGCAGTTCCTGACACATCAAAGACAAATGTATATTGCACATCTTCACTACAAGACCAATGTTTGTGCCAGATCATATGAGCATTAGTCAAAAACTGTGGAAGTGGTTAATCTGCAATACTTTTACCAGATTTATTCCCATAATATGCAGTTTCCATGGCAACGCATTTTCCGATACAATCAAATACCATGCCTTGCTCATGTTCATCCCAAGACCAATGCGTGCGCCAAATTTCACACAAGCATTGGTCAAAAACCGAGGTATTACCATCGTTTGATCCGCAAGATTTTCATCCAACTTTATTGCCGTAGTATGTCGTTGCCATGGCAACGCAGTTTTTCACACATTCGATACAAATGGAAACATTGCTCTTTCTTATTGTTTACAAAATAAGGTTTCCAAAAATATATAATTTCAGACTCTCCAAAAAATTCCCACGAAAGTAAATTTCCAAGCACAGTGAACCAGGCTAATTTTTATTCATTTCCCAAACTTTTACTGGGTGGAATGATTGGATAGTAAAACGCAATATGATTACGTAGATGGATTGATAAATCCACTGACAAATTGATGGGTGGATATATTGTACAAAAAATTGACATTATTTATCTTACCTGAACATTGATGGAATGATAGTTTTTCCTGTTGACAAACTGGTCTTCGTTTTCGTGTGGGGCTTGAATTTTTATGTGGGTCCCATCGATGAGACCCACAACACCCGGGAAGCCGGCCTTCCGGTAGAAACGATCTTTATTCTGGTTTAGGTCATCTTGTGGCGGCAGTCTTACGTAATTTCCCACTCTCGCCGTGAGTGCATCACTCACTGCTGCGATGCACCTGCTCACGGATGGTTGTGAGATACGAATTGTATCTCCATCCGTGAGCTGAAAATTCCCACTGGCGAAAAATTGAAGCGCCGCGCACACTTTCGTGACGGGTGGTAGGGGGAATCCTCTGTTTGTAACGGGTGTTATTGCTGGTAGAATGTCGTCGGTAATACGCAAGATACCGGCTCTATTGAACCGGTATCTTTCAATCAGTTCGTTGTCGTTGTACTCGTCAAATGGATTTATGCGCCGGTTAAACAATTCTTGTCTACCTCGAGGTCTTCCTATGACCGCCATTTCAGGAAAAATGAATAAAACGCTACATGTACCTTCAATTTATACAACTACGACATTTAAGACTCTTATCTGACTTAAGACTCTCAAATAGGTGTCTTAGAGTTAAGACGAAACTTAAGCGGGGTGCTTGAAGTTAGGACTTTTGAGAATACCACTTAAGTGGGGTGCTTGCAGTTAAGACAAGACTTGAGTCAGAATCTCGATATTTAAGACTCTTAACTAATTTAAGACCTTTCGAGAATACGGCCCCTGTTCCTTGTATCATTCTAGATCTTTCCTGCAAGTTTCATCCAAAACTGTTCACAACTTTTTAAGTCATCTTGCACACGGACAAACAAACCAACAAACAAATAAATGGTAATGAAAATATAAGCTCCTCCCTCGGTGGTAATAAAAATATGATCTGAGAGAAAATACAGCAATTCAGGCAAGTTTGAGCTTGAGAGATAGTATCAAAAGCTGGTGTTGAAAGTGATACTGTTGTCATGGTAAGAAAGATGCAATAGTGCAAGTTGGGGAGAGATTGTTGACACAAAGAAGTCAGCCTCAGGCCAGCTTTCTTGTATGAGTAACATGGGTCTGGACTTAAAGTCATATATTTTGTCAGGGTACATGAATGTCTTTTAGGAAAATCAATCAAAGCAGGTTACAATAGCACCCATGCATTAGCAGCTAAGTTCTCTGTACCTGTATCAGAGGAGTGCTTGAACACTCCTGAAGTATACCGTACTGCACCATACTAAGCCTAAAGTGGACCACTTCCCAATACTCCTGAAGTATACCGTACTGCACCATACTAAGCCTAAAGTGGACCACTTCCCAATACTCCTGAAGTATACTGTACTGCACCATACTAAGCCTAAAGTGGACCACTTCCCAATACTCCTGAAGTATACCGTACTGCACCATACTAAGCATAAAGTGGACCACTTCCCAATACTCCTGAAGTATACTGTACTGCACCATACTAAGCCTAAAGTGGACCACTTCCCAATGTGCTCCAAAGTTGTACCATAACCATTCCAGAAGTTGGCACAAGAAAATGTGCGTAACATTACATGCACTACGTCATAATACAAAGAGTTGGATCTCTTTGTTTGGGAAACCTGAATGTACAGTAAGTGTGGCAGGTGCATGACCGGTTTTGCTACATAACGTGTGACCCCTCAGACTACAGTCCAAAAATAAAGTATGTTTCTCCATAGAGTGCTCGAACACTACCAATCTGGCATGGTATGGTACAGTACAGTATGGATTGGTTTGGTTTGGTTAGCCTTTGAGCACTCACATACAGCCTATGAGAGCATGTCATACTCAATGTGGATGAATTCACTCACTGGGTATTTGTGACAAATCATACTAAATGATCTCATACCTTTAGCTTGAGCCTCGTTCTTCCTTCCTCATCAAGGACTTCATCCTCATCAGCATGCACTTCATCCTCATAGAACTGAGGGTCAAAGGGTCTGAAGTGAGAAGGAGCAAATATCAAACTTATTCCTTCCTCTTTACACAGATAGCCATCAAAGCAGCATGAAAACTCATCAAGACTGCTTTAGTTGGGTTCTTTTTAATGGCACAAATGTTTACAGGTGTCATTAGCATACCAGAAAATTCAAGAAGGATGAAATGTAAAGTAAAACATATTCATGCAATGAGTACTGTAGATCAAGTTAATGAACATGTTAAATACATACCAAATCAATCTCCCTTCACTGAAGAAAGTGTTCTGGTACTTCTCATAATGCATAGCTGATAAAATCTCCACTCATCCAAACTTCACTGTGTCATTGTGCTGCAAATATACACATTGAATGCTCTTGGCTACAGTACAATTGGAAATATTTGCGGTGTGGAAATTTTCTTACATTTTGCATGACCAGAAATCAGCTCAAATAATAAGAATACCGAAAACATTTTTGCACAACATAACTATAAATGTTCCAATAATGAATGTCTTGATTCAGAAGAATTAAAAACACACAAAATTTTTCCAACCCAGCAAAGCATGAAAAATTATCTATGCAAAAATATCCACTTTTACAGTATTACTCATTAACAATTCAGGAAGCAACCTGGGCATAGACTTATTTGGTTTGATACAAATGACATTAGATGTTGCAAACCAGAGATATTGAGCTGAAGACAGAATATCGACAAATACATACTAATACTTAGCTTGTCAACGGTAGTATATTTTTTAGGAATTTCTTTGCCCAATGTTATGGTAAGAGGAAGAAATCCAGTGAGCTGAACACTGCTAAAAACTCCCATAGTGCATATTAAACACTGAGAGAAAATGCTCTACCACTAATGTACCCAAATCCCACCAGACCCCAGACACCAGACCATGAATGCCTTAATAAAGTACAGTATGCTGCACTATGGTGCACAAAAGTTTTACAGTGAACTTCTCACCTCAGAATTCTCTGCCATGTTTTTATGCCACTTCAGTGTGCTAAATTTTGCTTGTGCAATCCTTGAAATGATGCTTTATTATGTGACCTGGGCCCCGTTGCTAGAAACTTTGCATTTAAACGCAACTTGCAACTGATTGTCACTGGCCAATCAAAATCATTGTTGAATGCATACAGCATGTCTTCTTAATAGGGCAGACCCTGAGCCAATCAGAATGGTTGTTTCAAAATTAGCAATTATTTGCAATTGATTGCAACTTTCTTGCAACGGGGCCCCAGATGTTGAATTATTGCAGTTCATTGTGCCTACCTTGTCTCTACACTGAGGAAGTTTGGCAATTTGGCAAAATGGTACTCTTCCCCTAGATCCACACTGAGTTTTGGAAGCTCAACGTCAATCCTTGTTTCTGGAATTTCTTCTTGTTCCTTATCTTCTTGAATCACCTCCCCATCTTCATTGATGTCAGCTCCTCTAATCACTCTGTCTTCATATTCTTCTTCATCATCTTTTTGTTCTGTTCCTTCCTGTTAATACATACACATTTATTCATGTTTTGATAAATAATACAACTTTACACAACTGAAATGATACTAGGCAAAGAATGTTGAAATACACCATATTTGAGTTTTCCAATGTATGTGACAAATGCGGCAAGAGGATATAGTGCACTCCCATCATAACAAACACTGTTTTGCTGAAATTCTCAATGCAACGGGGGAAAAATTCAGACCCCCAAATTATCATCTATTTATTTTTTCATATTTTACTCTTCGGCTATAACAAAATTTTGACATGATGAAAGAAAACAGCCAGTCCCGAGAACGTTTTTTATAATAATCAAGACTTGCTTGTACATCATTTCTCTTCACCCGTTCATGTCAGAAGATGTGTTCACATATCTTCGCCTACATACTTAGTACAGCTGTATATTAGCTAATCACTCGACTACTACAAACTGTAAGTATTGCATGCCAATGCACTGCATTTCATGATACAATACCACACTTGAGCAAATTATCAGTGCGTTACAGTTGGAATTCAAACATTGCTGATACACTCATTGTAGTTTTTGTTCCCCTCGATGAAATTAAGCTGTAAGTTTTAAAAATTGCAGCCACATTCAATTTAAAAGTAATGGCGGTTGATCTGAAATTTTCTAAGTGTTTTACAATAACCACATGTTTTGGGGGTTTCTTTATTTACATTACCAGCATTTACTTTCAATTACTTGTCTTTATGTACTAACAATTTTCCATGCACCGCTCATTCAGCACAGCTTTGTATCGGAAAGCATTTGATAGTAAATTACATCTTGATCACTTAATCCTGTGGTGTTATTTCATGAACACAAAAACTGATTCATAAAATTGTACATCAACTTTGAGACCACTGATATCTGAGAAAATAAATGCCAGGTAAGTATGTCTCTATGAGTGCAGGGTACTAAATACATTCATTTTTTTTTTTCTCTGATAAAGTGGATTGTACTAATGCCTAATTGGACAAGCAGGGAGCCAGTGTCTGAGGAGTGTTCATATGTCACACTCACCATCACACACAATCACTCCACAACAACACCTTCACACTCTACCTACAGAACATACACCATGTATTACTCCCAAACTGAACTAAGATTATTTCCCAATGAGTATTACTGTCATCTGAAAATGAAATCAATGAGATTTACACAATCATGTGACTTCATCTCGGAGCTTTGTTGAACAAAGTTAAGTGAGACAAGGTGCAGTTGAGGCACACTCATGTCTGACTAATACATATTCATTCCTATCTGTGCCATATTAGCATCATTTTAAAAATTGATGAACACGACATAAATGCACCACAGAAAACATCCCACTCCTGTAGGCATTTAAGAATGAGTCCCTGTGTTGCATCTGATTATTTTTTTTTTCAGATATGTTCTTGTCTCTCTTGAGATTTCTGGGTCATGTTTACGATAAAACTTATACCTGTGTATTGTGCTTGTTGATAAAGTTAAGAAATGAAACTACTACTTAAATAAATCTCAGTTGGTGATACTTACTGCAGGTCCCTGTGACTCTTCAATCTGGTTCACTATATCATCCAGGTTATCATCATCGTTATCATCATCATCATCATCAGAGATGTCTCCAGCATCACCAAACAAGTCTTCCTGTGTAGCATGTCCTACAAACAGGAAGTTGAACAAAGAGAACTGCATTACAGTCAGACAAAATAAGAGTGTGATCGACAACATTTCCTGCAGATAAAGGTATCTCTTTGTCACATGTAAAAGGAGCAAAAAGGAACTTACTGGTAACAATCTTGTGGCTTTCACTCAGTGGATTCCACAAGTAGGATATGACAAAAAATGAGTTCACTGAAGGAAAATCACAGATTAAAATCCAAGAACAAGAGATAAATTAGAACAAGAGAGGAGGGGGTCTCGCACTCACCCGAGTATCCAAAGTTCACCTTCCATGCATTCTTGCAGATTCTTACCCGAGATCATTGGAAACTCAGGGTGGGGGTGGGGGAGCTTTGAGAGCTGGGGGCATGGTGTCCATTTGCATATTCCATCACACTGGCAAAAATACCTGCCAAGTACACTGTACTTCGAAAGTTGGACTATTCAGTTTGGAAAAAAAAAATAGACTTGAAGCTCTATCACTCCTGATTCTAGAAAAGAATATCATTGAATATTCCTTAATTTTGGAGGTTTGGACCCTTTGGGGTCCCCAAGGGGAGCATGGTGCCCATTTGAAGAAAATGAGATGCTACCCCCCCCCCCCCCCCAGGTATGCTACTTGCCAAGTTTGATGAAAGTTCATCAAGGGGTTTTCAAGAAGAATACGAACATGTACAATTTAGGTTCCCATTTGGACCCATTCCACCCCCATCCCTGGGTCACAAGGGGGGGGGGGCACCCCTGATTCTGCCATGAACAAACTTGAAACAGTCATCAACACATTAACTCAATGTATTAGGTTAGCTCCATCACTTCTGGTTTTAGAGAAGATCTATAAAGATTCCCTAATGGGGGTGGGTTGGGCCCCCCTTCCCCTCCAGGTGGGGCATGGTGCCCATTTGAAGGAATTAAGATCCTGTCCCCCGAAGGATGCTACCTAACCTGCCAAGATCGGTGAAAATTCATCATGGGGTTTTCAAGAAGAAGATGACAGTGTATACTATACGCCCCATTAGGACACCTCCCACCCTCCCTCCCCATCCCCAACCCCCCCCCCCCCCCCTCCCCGGGTCCCAAGGGGGACACCCCTGATTCGGCCATAAACAAACTTGAAACTACAGTCATCAATGTACTAACTCATAGTATTAACTTAGCTCTATCACTTCTGGTTCTAGAGAAGAAGATTTTTCAGATCCCTTGATTTTAGGTGGTTTGGGCTCCCTAGAGCCCCCATGCCAAGTTTGGCAAAAATCGGTCATGGGTTTTTCAATAAGAAAATGTAAAAAATTTGCGCATGATGCATGACGCACAACGCACGCCGGACAAAGAGCGATCGCAATAGCTCACTTGAGCCTTCAGCTCAGGTGAGCTAAAAACAAGAATTATTTTTCAGTCTTGGAAGAGCTCTACATGTTTGTCATATGTCATGATGACATGTAATGACACTGTGCAAGCATCAGCTGTGAAACTTGGAGGGGTCAATCACTTGAGAATCTAATGGAAAAAGAGCAATACATACATTTCTCCCCAGTTTTGCTTTTTGTTTTTTTAGATAGACAAATTGAAGCCCTTGTGTCAACTCTATACACATGCTGGGAAATGCTAATGATGCATTGAGTTGTATACTTTGTGACAAATCAATATGTTCCTACTATTGATTAATCCACTGTGACAGTCTCAATTTTCTTCTTAATGGCACTCTTTCAGAACATGATAATTCAAACTGTCATAATACAATTTTTGGCTATCTGTAAATTTACATAATGAATAAAGAAAAGCATGATAGACAAATCAATGAATAAATGCAAGGGGAAAATGAATGGAAGTACTTACCTATCTCTGCATCTTCTTCAACATCACTGTCAACTGCCACCTTCTTTTTTGGCTTTCTTCCAATGTTGTCATCACTGTCACTCCCTGTGTCACACAAGAGGCAGAATAGGACCATCCATGCATATATTCATTTATTGGGGTATATTTTTCACATTTCAAAAGACCCTTCTCCTTCATAGTACATAGTATAGTATAGTACACATGCCATGCCACATATTTACATCCAACATCAGTGTTTGCATGATGGCTACATTCTGTCCCAATATCCCTTGCAGTGCAGTAAAATTCTAATGTAAAATACATATCACAGGATATTAGTCACTTGACCCACAATATCAGCTGCAAATTAGGTCTTGTTGGTAATAGACTTAGACCTTTAGAAATGCAACTTTTGTATGTAATAGATATTGACAATAAAAGATAGGTTATATATCCTTTCCAAATTTCTTGATTCATACTGAAAGATAAGATATTGGGTAGCATCTACTTTTCAAGGAGTAACGCTAATCTTATATATCATCTCATATCTAATGCCTTCTGTATCACTGTATACGCCATATACTAGTATTTAGCGAGTCTCAATTTTTGCGAATTGGGACTTCCCGACGATTTCGCGAGTGGTTAAATTCGCAATCATGGAGTACTATACTGAACGGAGAAAAGTAAACGTGTGAGTCACATTCATATCAGGATCAGAGTCATTATTTTAGCATGTCTTTAATTTCGCGAATAGCACTTGACTCGCCAAATTCACAAAAACAAAAACCTCGCGAAATATTCGGTGTATACAGTACCAGCCAGTATACATTTGTACATACCATCAGAAACAGTTGCTTGGTGTTCTTGTTCTTCCTCATCTTCTCGTTCTCCTCTTCCACCTTCCACTTCCTCATCATCTTGACTAATAAGGAGTCTGCTTTCACCATCACCTTCTTCCTCTTGTTCCATAGCTCCATCCTGTGAGTGTGCCTCTTCATCTTCTTCTCCTACATGATCTTCTTCCTTGTCTCTAGCTTCCATTTCTTCTTCCTCTTCCTCCTCCTCCCTATCACCGGCATCAATCTCCTCCTCCTCCTCCCTATCACCGGCATCAATCTCCTCCTCCTCCTCTCTATCACCGGCATCAATCTCCTCCTCCTCCTCTCTATCACCGGCATCAATCTCCTCCTCCTCCTCTCTATCACCGGCATCAATCTCCTCCTCCTCCTCTCTATCACCGGCATCAATCTCCTCCTCCTCCTCCCTATCACCGGCATCAATCTCCTCCTCCTCCTCTCTATCACCGGCATCAATCTCCTCCTCCTCCCTATCACCGGCATCAATCTCCTCCTCCTCTCTGTCTTCAGTCTCCATCTCTTGCTCCTGCCCCTCTTCTACTTCCTGCTCAGAATCTCCTTCTTCCTCTTCTGCCCTTATCTCTTCTTCCCTTTCTCTTCCTTCTTCCTCTGCATTAATTTCTTCCCCTTCCTCTTCAATCATTTCCTCGTACTCTCCTTCTCCGAGTTCCTCTTCTTGATCTTCTTCATGAAATTCTTCACCATCTTCAGCTTCTGAAATATGACATACAGTAACGACAGATATTTAAGGTGTCAAAACTTTACGATTGTGTCAGAGTGTCCTTATTGACATTACATTTGAAGAACAAATTCTATCAATGAGTGGTGATACTCATGATTGGGACCCTACCAAGCTTGTACCAATGAGTACAATTGTAAACTATCTGATGCATAACAAAACATATATGTACAATATCAGGTCCTGCAAAACTAAACTGATTTTCAAATTTCTGTGATTTGTTGCTTTCACAGAGCTGTACATGTACATTGTACATGTACAATAGGTATAAGTAGACACTTAAGCAAGTTTGTAAAGAAATAATAAGTCTAGAATATGGCATACTTAGTTAACAACAATGAGATCAGATAGTTTACCCACATTACATGCCATTCTAGTTTCTATCTAAAAGCAAAAAAAAAAAAAGATACCTCACTAAACCACATTACAACAAACTGGAAAATGTTCTACCACAATATGTCTAATATACAAATGGATACTATTACAATATCATTTTGTATCCTCACATCTTTATGACATGATAATTGATCTTTATCATTCTAAGATGCAGAAAATTCTGGGTTCCAACATGTTACGTGTATTATAAAGAGTCTAAATATGAAGACAATTTGGCTGAGTCTCACAAAGTGTAAAATGAATAAATATACCGGTGTACCCTGGTTGCAGACACTGATCATGATTACATTTTCAAGAACAGGTATATTGGTGTGTCATACAATCTCCACGGACAAAGTATGTGTATCTAACATGTATGCACTAAGTTAGTACATGGAAGCAACGACTTGACCCTGACTTCTTCAGTTTTGTACAACTAAAATTGATTTGGCCCATTTATCATTGCTACTGTAGGTCCACATTCAAAACTGCACTGTACTTTGAAATGATCTGGAATGAATCATTCTGAAGTTACAATGTAAATAGTAATTTTCTTTTAATTATCTAACCCAGAAATCTGGTGCCAAACTCTCTGACTTTGACCCAAATCTAATTTGTTCCAAATTCAAAAAGACAACTAACATACATATAGTATGTACCCATTTCATGCAATCTATATTCAAACATTTCTCTGATATCATATATAGAGTCTTAAAATATTTACTTGTATCTCAAGTGAAAACAAACAAAAATATGCAGTACCTTGTCTTTGTACTACTGTATACAATATGCCTTGTATGTATACACTATACATGATAACATTCTACCACCTACTTTGTGAATTAAAGTACATTTAAAATCTAAAGTATTAGATGGAAAGCACAAAGGCAGAAAAAAGTGGGCAGGGTAGTGGAGTGATTCTTTAGGATTAATGTTCCTACAAATCAAGTATATCATATCTCTGCTCTTTTGCCATCTCCATCTATGTTTTCATTTTTTTTTTTGTATGTCTAATTATTGATACTACACATGGCTTTGAAGAAAAATATGTTTTCAATGTACATAATTGACAATCAAGACTATCTGTAATCAATGTCAGATCCAGAATAAAATATTTAAAAAAAAAAACTGAATTAACGTTATATGATGTCACATCATTACAGTAACAAAAGTCAATCTTCTTACCCTCTTGTTCAAGCTCCCCCTGGTCTACATCTGGAGACATTACATCTTCTCCTTCATCTTCTTCTTCAGCTACTTCTCCTTCCTCCATGTCATCTTCTCCATCATCATTGACATTTCTCTCTTCTTTCCCCTCTTCTTCCTGCTGTTCCTCTTCTTCTTCTTCCTCCTCCTCTATGAGTCCTTCATCAGAATGCCCTTCTTCTCCCTCACTGCCAGACCCAGGAGCTATCTCTTCTCCTTCCTCCTCTTCTTCTTCTTGTCCTTCCTCCTCACTTCTGTCTCCCAACTCAGAGTGACCCTGATCCCCATCTGACTGGACTTCTAACTCTTCATGGTCAGAACCTGTGTATACGAAAACAATTACAGTAAATTACAAAATAGCCAGTCTATGCATGTGCCCCACAAAGCTAGAGATGTTCAGTACAGACGCACATATAGTGGTGGCAAACTCAGAAAATCCTGATGTTTATTGTATCATGTCAATGTCCGGTGAACAGCAAACAAAAAACTTTAATGTACAGTATTTCATAAACAGTGGCCCCACCTTAAGCGGAGGCTGGTTCCAGGTATACAGCGAAGGCCCATATACACTTGTTAATCATCCCACATGAAATCCAGTATGTGGGGATTGTAAATATCTCTCTATGTGATTTTTTTTTTTTTTAAATCATAATTGTACACTGAATCTACATTGTATTCTGCCGTTTATCTGTTATATTGTATGCATGGACTTCCAGAATAACATCCACTGGCTGAGCAAGTTCCTTTTATCAATGTGTTGAAATAAAATTAAAATAATGAACCATGAGCAGAATCTAAACTCACATCCATGGCAATAAGTTTCTTAAAGCACTACGACACCCAGAAACACAACAGCAACATGAAGATGGCACAGTAATCTGATACTTTGGACACATGCATCAAAGGAATTGTACGCCTTCATTCAGTTTGATCCACAAAATAACTGTTTTCAGAGATACTGTAACCTTGAGAAATACATAGCACTGCAATTACCTTGAACGTGATTCCCCTTTACAATTTGAGCGAAAAACATACATGTACAGCAGGGATCATAATGTACTTATAATTGACAATTATAAGTACATTATGATCCCTGCGAAATCCCTGTGATTATTTCTAAGTATTAAATGTATCATTTTTAGACATTAATGATGGACAATGGAAGTGTTTCCATCAAAATATGCCCCAAGAAAGGAAGATTGTGGTTCCAATGAAGCGGTGAAAATCGCAGGTACACTGTACAAGTGTACATACAGCACGTGGTTTATTACGTTACATATCAGCATGTACCTTTTAGACAGGTTTACTTGTACTTTTCTGCAATTTTTTTCACTCCATTCTCATCATCTTTATTACAGTGGATTTAAAATCAATAGCAAAAATGACTGATTGGGGAACTTTAGATTGAACATCAATTGCTACGTTAATATTAAGCTACAACTTTGTACAGTGTAGGGCTGCAAATCAGCACATAGCAAGCAGTGCTGCCGCCCAGCACATCAACACACAACATCAGCATACAATTTATATTGCAACTATTAAAGAGCATGCATATTCTCTGAGTAGCGCTGCTTTCTTGAACTGCATTCAAGTATCTACTTTGTATAACATACAGGGTAAACAAGGTAGCGATGTCATCATGCATCTCGCAACGATAATATAAGGCCAAGGGCTGTAAAGTGCGTAATTGCCGAACATTAGGCATGGGAGGTTGAGCCTTGGTGCGTGTGGGTGCTTTAATGAGCGTCCAATATGACAGATCCCTATCTATACTATACAAGGTCTGCCGAGTAAGTAACAAACATGATGTAATTTAATAAATTCAAAATCTTGTTGTTGGTCCGTCCGGAATAGGGTGAAATCTATTTCACATCTCGACTGGTGCAGCCCTGTCACGACATTTGTGTAAATAGCGACAGGGCAGGGTTTAACCCCGGCGCGGGGCGCTATAACCAGTAACAGCGCCCTGACGTCTTGTATGCAATTTAGTGAAGTAATCAAGTGCACTGCGATGCTTGCAATTCAGTAAACAACTCATCGTTCAAAACGACACTTGGATTCGCGACGAAAAGTCACATGTTGTAACACCATATTGTTTAATATTATAGGCAACTATGTATCCCTCACCATTACCTCCGAAAACAAGATTAATCGTCGTCATCTTTCAGACCATCTCCACGAGATGCGAATCGCCATTCTGAACATATCATGTAAATAAAATGATTTGCGCATGCGCGAATGAATATTCATTTCAGCTCTCAGCTATTCTCTCATCTCATGGTCGGACATCCGGGTATTTTGCGTGTCACGGGGTCATGGACAGCGGTGGAGTGAAAACAAACAGTCGCGTGAGCCTGGAGTGGTAACGCTGTACGTGTTTTCTGCCGGGGCGCCCCGCGAGCATAGCGCTAGCGCAAGCTGTACTACTGTAGTTGTGCGGGCGGCAAGATTAGGCCCTAGCTACCGTAGGCCTACCCTATATTAGGCCCTACCCTAAGCCTACTACAGTACTAACGTTAGGCCTATAGACCTACCTGAAGTTTCTATGAGGTACTAAGTAAGCGTAGATATCAGGGTAGGGCCTACTCAAAGAGGGTCTACTGCACATCTGGCCATTTTGTCGGGTCGTTGATCCAGAGTCCTGCCGCGATTTCATACGGGCACAGGTCCAGTCCGACTGCCTTCAACTTGGCAAAATACCGGGGCGGGCCGATCGATTGACAGGATCCAGATTATTAGAATATTGCTGGCAAGACATGATGCATGTATCTCATGAATGATGGCACAAATGACAAAATGAAAAACAGTTCCCATCTCTGCGTAGAGTTGCACATAAATTATACGCCTCGCACATGCACAGCATGCAGTATGCACATTATGCAGGCTCAGCGCTTGCATAGCAAGCTGTTTGTTTTCACTCCAGTCAACCGGAAGTGACGTGTAGCCGACCGCAAGAATAATGTAGCTGTCCTGTTTTTTTTTCCACATGCATACATTGTGTACCGGTATTATAATATGTGCTACGTTTGTTCCGTACCCGATCAACAGCAAGGTTGTTAGCGCATGCGCTGTGTAAAGTTGTACTACAATACGAAGTGCGGAGGGACTAAAACCTCAGATAAAATCTTTCACTGGGCTCTTAAAACATATCATATTGTAAATCGATTTCCGCGCCTCGGATTGTAAGTATCTTATCTAACACTCTACAGTATGGCTACGAATTTCATTGTAAAATCCTGTATTTTGGTCTCTGGTCACCAAAATACTAAGCCATATAGAACTCTAGGTAGTATACTTTTTGAATAGCCATAGCCATAGGGCTGCAATGCAACCCCGACTCGGTATGGCCTATGGGTACGGGTTGGGGTCGCTGGTGCGGTTAGGCAGGGCAATGTCTAGGCCTTAGAGTCTAGGCCTACATGCTCTTTCTTTTTTCTTTTCTTTTTTTTTGCACACAGTCAAACCTTAACATGTTACATGGGGTTGGTGCCAGCTGCCAGTGACGCTGACATGACGACCGGTCCTACGTATAGGCAAGCATGGTATTACCAGAAAACCATGGTATTACCGGACACGCATATTTTTGCGTACTAATGACATTCTGTACGCGAGACTTCGTAGATTAGCCTAACAGAACTTTGTGTGGACCAAAATCGCAAAAAATGTGACATAAAAATGTAAAAACACAAAGAAATTCACATTTTACCTCAAATTTTAATATAGTTGAGAGACCCGCACCTCGTCATAGTTAATACTTATGCATGTTTGAATCACATTTCACGACTGAAATTCTATGAAATCCCACTCACATACATGCAGGAAAAATGCTGAAGATTCCAATAATAGAACCAAAAGTTAACTGATCGATATCGGAAATTTGTAGCTATCATCCTCAAACGCGAACGATGCGGAATAGTTGTGCGCCAAGGGGCCCGCAACTCGTAATCTGCGCGTGCAGCTCCCATAGACAAGACATTGACAAGGTACCGCATCGACGATTGTTAGCAAAAATTGAGTCTTTCGGCATTGCTAATCCTTTGCTTGATTGGCTGAAATCCTTTCTTCTTGGGAGGAAGCAGCGTGTTTGTGTTAATGGTGCTGTCTCATATTGGGATGATGTCATTAGTGGTATTCCCCAGGGAAGTGTCCTTGGTCCTATGTTGTTTGTTATGTATATTAATGACCTTCCCGAGCAGGTAACTTCCAGTAGTATTTATTTGTTTGCTGATGACACGAAAATTTTTTAACATGTTACTTCCAATAGAGATGCTGTGTTTCTGCAAAAAGATCTTGATTGTCTTATTTCTTGGTCGAATAAGTGGCTTCTTAGGTTTCACCCCCAAAAATGTTGTGTTCTTACGGTTGGCAACCAAGACAACTTGTATGATTACACTATGAATATTGAAAATACTGTACATTACCTTTCACACGTAGATTCATGCAAGGACCTAGGAGTCACGGTTGATTCTAAACTTAAGTTTGAACAACATTTTCAGGAACAAATAAACAAAGCCAATAAAATTATGAATTTAATAAGACACACATTTGTTTATCTAAATAAAGACAATTTTTTATTGTTATACAAAGCTTTGGTAAGACCTCATTTAGAATACGCCCATGCGGTATGGAGTCCTTATTTGAAAAAACATATATTAGCTTTAGAAAATGTCCAACGGCACCTCAGACTTTCAACTTTAGCATACCGCAGGGCAAGAGGTGACCTGATTGAAGTTTTTAAATTATTTCATAAATATGATCAGGAAGTAGTGCCTGATTTGGGTTTAATAAAAAAATGTACAAGAGGACATAGTAAAAAGTTATATATTTTTCGTTCACATACCACTACAAGAAGAAACTCATTTTACATGCGTATCAGGAAACCATGGAATACAATGTGTAGTTTACCAAGAAATTTAATACAGTGTAGATGCATCCAGTGTCTTCAGTTTTGAAGTTGGTCTGGATAAATTCTGGGACAATGAACCCATTAAATTTAAGTTCGACGCCACGCCACCTGGTCATGACCCAGCTCATCTCAAGGACTAAACCTGGATCTGAATACAGAGGTTCAGCCTGCGTTCAGAATCTTCCATAGGTATCCATAGGTATAGGTATAGACAAAGCACATAAACTAGAAGTAGAGTCTAAATTGCAGATTTATTTACCATGTCAATGTCAAAAGGTGAACTTCCAAAGGCATGGAAGAATGCTAATGTTTCTCCAATTTATAAGCAAGGAGATAAGAAGAAACCAAATAATTATCGGCCGGTGAGTTTGACTAGTAATATTTGCAAGCTAATGGAAACCATTGTCAGAGACAAAATTGTACAACACATGGACTCAAATCTGTTATTTACAGAGGAGCAATATGGTTTTAGGAAAGGAAGAATCTGTGGTGCACAGCTATTATCTGTGCCAGAAACATGGACAAAAGTACACTGTATTAGACAGTGATGGAAACATCGATTGTATATATTCAGATTATAGTAAGGCGTTTGACAGTGTACCTCACGAACGACTGATTAGGAAAGTAGAAGCGCACAGGATCACTGGGAATCTTTTGAAGTGGATTAAGTCTTTTTTAAGTGAAAGATCACAACGACTGGTGGTCAATGGTGTTTCATCTTCACAAACTGCGATATCCAGTGGAGTCCCACAAGGTAGCGTTCCGGGGCCGATTTTTGTTTCTGTTGTACGTAAACGACCTTCCTGATGTGTTATTAAGTAGCAGATGTGAAGTTAAGCTTTTTGCTGATGATACCAAGTTGTATTCACAGATATATGACAATGATGATGTACTGAATCTGCAAGCTGATCTAACCAGAGTGATGGAATGGTCAAAAAAGTGGCAGCTTCCTTTTAACCAGGAAAAGTGTTAAGTTATTCATTACGGGAGGAATAACCCATGTGTCAATTATACAATGGATGAATCACACCCGCCCATCCCAGTAGCTACATATGTAAAAGATCTTGGAGTTAATTACGACAAGAAGTTAGATTTTACTCATCATGTGGACACAATTTGTACTGCAGCGAATCGTAGGATCGGAATTATTAACCATACATTTTCTACTTTCAATGAGAAAGGATTTATTCAACTGTACGAGTCTATTGTTAGACCAATATTAGAATATTGTTCGTCGGTGTGGCATCCTCACTGGAAGAAGAATATTGTAAAAGTAGAGAATGTACAGCATCGAGCTACCAGAATGATACGTCCACTCAGACCTTTGAGTTATGAAGCAAGACTTAAACATTTGAAATTGCCTTCATTGGCATATAGACGGCATAGAGCTGATATGATACAGATTTTGAAGACTGTGAATGGGGTTGATGATACGAAGTCTTCAGAGTTTTTTGAGTTCTCAGTTGGAGGAAGGACGCGTGGCCATAAATTTAAGATACTGAAGAAACATGTAAAGTCCAAAGTGGGACAGTGCTCCTTCTCTCAAAGAGTTATTAGTGAGTGGAATAAGTTGCCATCATTTGTAGTTGACAGCCCATCCGTGAATAGTTTCAAGTCTAACCTAGAGAGGTTCTGGAGTCAAGACAAGAACAAATACAACCCCGAAGGGATATTTTTTTGTCCATGTAATACTGCACAGCGCCTAACAAAAAGTTATTAATGTCATGTAATGACGACACTGAGGGGCAAATAAGTTAAGTCTAACTTTACGCCCACATCCAAGGTATGTTATCCAAGGTATGTTAAATACTCTAACCAGTTGTCGATTTCTCACAAGATTTTATTGCGTTAACTGTTCGAAATGTTCAAGACAGCGATACGAAATTTGAGCCTCATTTGCCGATTTTTTTCTTTGTCATCCACTTGGTGAGAATGTGTACGGTGATTTGTGGGATGAATTGTGATTCTGGTGCAAGGACTAGGTGCGAAAGACCTCGATTATTCGATTACGAAAATCGCGTCCGATAATACAATGCGATTTTGCATCGCGCAAAAATCAACTATTTTTAGAGGGGTACCGTATGTTTGAAGCATATTTTCTTTAAACTGGAACGAACAACTGACATAAGTTAATTGGGTGAATTCGTAATTTCCAGGAGTCTGTGAATAAGTGGTGTTATTTTTAGCCAAAATTTCATCCTCTGAGTAAGGAATTCAAAGCCACGAAAAAAAGCGTCCGGTAATTGGATTTACCACCCTACATGACATGTATCACCAAGCGTTGTGGGACCGGACAGGTTGTGGGACCGGATGCGTATTGTAAGTGCGTTTAAGTGCGTCTATAATGAAAATGACGCAGTGAAAGTCTCACAAGGTGTTACGAGTTATTTATACACACATATGTCATATTAGGCCAGTTCGATCGAATGTTCGATAGCGTCGATCGTACGGCGAGAACGTAAACACCGTGCACGCTCGCTCCCCATATATTTCCCGTACAAAATCAACGCGTGCACAACTCTCTTTGATACATTCGTACATGGAGTCACTTTGAAGGGGAAAATCCAACGATTTAGCAGGTTAATTCTCACGCCGTTTTCAGAGTATATTGTCTAGAAATCTAGTATATGAGGAGTCTATATCAAGTCTTTGAGGTAAAGAAGGGTGCATATTCTATGTAAAATAGGTAAGTTTTCACGCGCGAACTTAAGTGTCCGGAAACACAACCCCCCATCATACAATGTAAGTTTACCTACAAAAATAGACATACCGCGGGACTAAGGCTTTGGTACTTGTACGTGAAACACATTAGCCTAAATTTCCTGCACTTCACTTGTAATGCACGTTTACTTCCAACATGACGCCCAGATACAACATAGATTCCCTTTACATCGTTTCTACATACTTTGAAGCTCCCCTTCACTCTCTGCCTCACTCCTCGAAAGTCCTTCTTCTTCCGACATGGTCAGTGCTGTCAGGTTCACCACTGTGAAATCCGGGAAGTTTGGGGGTAATCTTTGTATGCATATGTACCAAAGAGTAGCTTCTTTGTACCACGCGCGCACAGAGCTCTTTGCTTTTTACACTGTGTTGTACAATATATTCGCGAGTGTACGTACAAATTGTACTCAGCAGCTGCAAAGAGTAGTGGGCGCGAGTCGCTGCGATTGATCACTAGTTGTGTACTTACGTGTGCAATTCGCAAGTCGATGGATCTGCCTAAATGATGCGACATGTCACGATTGGCGCTTGAAATCGCAATCTTGGTACACTGATCGTAGGATGATCTTTCAAGAGGTCAATCGTGGTAATCGCGTTAATTAGGCCAAGTAAAAAAAGAAAGTAGTTTCTCGTCCGGGTTTTTTGAGCAAGGCGATGAGGGAGGTCCTTACTATTTGATATCTTACTATTTTTTCGAGGATTGTCAAAATGAAAGTAATATGTGTTTCTCGTCCGGTAATTCTGAGAAAGGTAACGAGAGAGGGCTTTACTATTTTATATATCCAATTTATGAAATGAATTATCACTGGTAGCTGTGTTAAATGAGAGACCAGGTCCCAAGTGTATGTCTTGCCTGCACTCTATGCATTTTCAAACAAATAGATATAATATGTACCATACTTGAAATGAAACTTCATGCATGCAAAAATAAACATTTGCTTTTTCTTTCCACTACGCGACTACAGATGTCAAAGGAAAATGACCATCTTATTACTGGTATTTAGTGTTGTAATATGGCATTTCTGATACCAGCGTACTTGCAATTCTGATGTATTGTGCTATTAATTGAAACAGGTATAAAACATGTCTTTCAACAAATGTACGACTGAAATAAATTCCATGATATTCAAAACACTGCTTTATTTATCATTGGTGTTTGTGACTTTTTGTGTCCACACAGCTGGTATGTACAGTATCTGCATTTCTTCACAGTACAATTGTAGCACATTCAACTGGAAACTGGCTTGTACAATTGCAGATGGATGTCAAAATTATACTGATATGGCATTATAGCATTAAACATTTAAAGATGTTTCTTCATGTTCTAAAAAGACATTTGGTAATCACTCATCATTTGGATGATGAATGATTGCATACCACACTACAGATGATACGACTCACGGCCGTGTCCGTGAATTTACATCGTAAAGAAAAGTATCCCGCAGAAATACGAGACAAACCAGAATCCGTGGAAAAGTTATTTATTTTGTAGATACACCAATTTAATAATTCTACATTTGCTGGAAAAGCAAATTCATTTTCTCTTCAAAATAGAACAATACATCGCCGTCAGATGCAACGTTACAGAGCAGAGTGTACGGACCTCTACACATTCGAATGTGTTCATGCGTGCGTGCAGACAGCTGACAGAGCGGGGATGGGGACCCTGGACAGCTACAGACTGACAGACACGCACACTTTGCCAATACGATGTGTAGACGGTGTGGCACGGCCACTGCACTGGCACCGTACCTTCCGACACTGCACACACATGCACATAGTCACAATGACATGAAAATGTATACAAACTCGATACAATCCTCACAAGCATTTGTACAGTACAATTCATCCGCTTAAAATATGAGAAACAGGGAAAAATACGAACAATGCGCGAAATATGCGTGGAATATCAGCGATTGATCGCAAAAAATGTTGCCGCTATCGCGTTCACGACGTACCGAGTGCGCTGTACATCACAGCTAGCCCAGGCCCGCCCGCCGCGCCGCGCCCATCCAACTACAGTTCGACTGCTTTGTGGGTCATTACTTCTTGCCGAGCTCGCAGTGTGAAATGCATGCGTTACATACGCACTACAGAAGCTATACAGCTGTACTACAGCTAAGTAGAGGACGCAAGGCGTAATTAGAAATGAGACATCTCGATTGGTAGGTGAATTGCCGATTTTTTTCTTTTTTCGGCGGCCGAAAAAATAGTAAATATCAAAAAAGTCGATGCGGCAACTGAAAATCGATGCGGGCGAGGAGCGGGCTGGGACGAGAATTATGAATTTCTTGGTATTTTCAGCGCCATTTTGAAAATAGTAAATAGTAAAAATATCGATGCGGCGGCCAAAATCGATGCGCGCGAGGACGAGAAACTGGTTTGTTTTTTTACTTGGCCTTAAGTGTAGAAAATCAGCGGTTCAAAAATTGTCTACGATGATCAAGATTAATCTTTAGTCGTGATCATCGCATCAGATCATCTTGGATTGTAACAAAACGCACTGGATCTCACCAAATCGTGCTTCTTAATCGTGTTGTATGATCAGGATAAACTTTCACTTCCCTTCTGCTCATTTTTGCACATTTCCCTTTATATTTTACTCCTGTCGCGGGCAGGTCATGTCGTATTCCACGAGGTGGTAGCCTGCATATTTAGATTATCATTTCCAAATGATTGATTGTGTGATTGTATGAGCATTTTATTACCATTATTTATTAGGTGCCCGTGGGCTTATATTATATTGAAGTTGTCTATCATTTCGGGAGATTAATATTGCATTATTATTGTTATCATTTACCATTATATAGAGACAGGCACACAACAGCAACAAAAACAGTTCCCCCTAATCTAAATGGCGTAATTAAAAGGAAAATCGCCAAAACAAAACAAATCAAAATGTTGCGTGTATATTGTAGTTAGATTAAACATTGTTAAGTAAAATAATAAATCAAGCCAAAACCAAACCAAACTTGCCACCATCAATAGTTGTGGGTAGTCACTATGCAGAAGCTAGGGAAACAAGTCCATTGTCAACCGGACTATGATTTTCCCATTCAAGTCCAATCGTAGGCCAAAATAAAAATGGTGGTCGCTTTCGATCCAGATCGTGAAAAATATCGTATCCTATCTCAACAGAGCGCATCGGTTCGCGGTAGTATCGAACGTATCAGAACGTAGCTGCACGTACCAGATCGGAGATCCCGATCGTAATGATTGTGTTAGATCGGTAGCAATCGTGCACTCAATTTGGATAATCCTATCGGATGGTATCTGAACGGGAGACCAGGACCCCTTCATAAAAAGTTGATATGATAGCAACTCTTGCAGGAATGGCAATTGTCATAACAACGACAAGAATCCAGCTTCCAGAATTGGCTGTTGCTGTATGGAAAGTTGCCATTTCAGCAAGAGTTGCTATCCTATTAACATCTTTTATGAAATGAGCCCGGATCATGACAGATCGTATTACTTGGAATACACCAATCGTGTCTATCGTGAACGCATCCAAGCATTGCTTCTCGTATCCGCTCGCGTTATCTCGTACTAGTATCCAAACGTGAAATTTCAGATGAGTTGAACAAAACTTCCACGATCGGTTATACGAATGGCCAATCATGGCGTTCGTTAAGCGGGGTTCCCACTATCGTACGATCTATTACGAACGCCACGATTGGACATTCGTAACTAATCGTGGAAGTTTCGTTGAACTCGTCTGAAATTTCATGTTTGGATACGAGGTTATGCGAGTCAATACGTGTTGCTTCGCTTGGATGAGATATCGTCACGATTGGTCTATTTCAAGCAATACGATCTGTCTGGATCTGGTCTCCCGTTCAAATACGATCCGATAAGATTGTCCCGATTGAGTCCATGATTGGTACCGATCTACCACTATCATTACGATCATGATCCCCGATTTGGTGCGTGCAGCTACGTTCTGATACGTTCCAATACGAATACCGCGAACCAATGCGGGCTGTTGAGATAAGATATGATATAAGATAAGATACGATGTTGAGATAAGATACGATATCTTTCACGATCGGGATCAAAAGCGACCCCCATTCAAGGTGCGATTGGACCCGAATGGGAATATTATAGTCCGGCTGACGATGGATTTCATTGTTTCCTTAACGTCTGCAGAGTGATAGGCCTACTATCCACAACCATTGATGATGGCAAGGGTTGACAGGTTGAGGATGATGAGAACGTGACCTTTGCAGTATTGCGAATGACGATTACGTTATCATCAAATATAGAAAGCATCACCTCGGCCAACCACAACCTCAGATAGTCCATCCTCTAATTTAACCTAAAGAAATAATAAATTAATAAATTATTGAATCGACGTGCTCATCCTCCCCCCCCCCAAAAAAAAAACAACAACAAACAAACAAACAAACAAACCCGAATATACACAAGATCAGATCATTGCCCCATCTTCTCCAGAAAAAAAAAAAATAGATCAAGACAAATGTTTTCACCTTTCTTTGAAATACATTAAGAAAATAATAAAATGATGATGAAATTGAAGCTAAAAAACAGGATGGGATCTTTTTGAATGCTAACATAATATGTGTTACATACGCTAAGTATAAGAAATTTGGCCGAACTGATAGCATTGCTTGTGTGTTTAATTTCTTAGTTGCATGTCTGTACTATCATGTATTTGTATTTCAAAATGTCGTTATCTCATGGGGTATTGAAAGCTTGGTTGGTTTGGCTTGATTTATTGTTTTATTTAACAGTGTTTAACAAAACCGACATGTACACACACAACAGAAAGGTAACTCCCCCAAAATAATGCCACTTTTCAAGAAAAAAAAAGTCTTAAGCAAAATTATTTCGCAGGGGTATTATTGCTACACTTATTGACTAACTTCTATGTAAAAAATAATGACAGTGATCTTTATAGTCATGCACGAGTGACCTTACATCCACGGCAATGGTCACTTTTCAAAAGTCACAAAAGTTACTTTGTGGGGTATGTGGAACATTCTGCTTCTGGTGGATGTTTCAATGGTGTTGTCATTTTATATTTCATTGTGCCACCCCTCCCTTATTCAACCCCGCGGAATACAAAATATATACGATTTGCGAGTAAACTGAGGGCAAGTGTGCAAAATAAGCAGAAGGAAAGTTAAAACGTCGATCACGATCAGCACGATTAAGAAGCACGATTAGATAAGATTTGCTGCGTTCTGATACAATCCAAGACAATCTGATGCGATGATCACGATCAAAAATTAATCGTGTTCATTGTACAAAAATTTTGAACCGTCCAAAAATTTTCTACGATTAACGCGATTGCCACGATTGACCTCAAGATCTGATACAATCTAATACGATCTGATAAGATCACCACGATTGCTTCATGATTAAGACCACGATTTCAATCGTGGCGCCAATCGTGATAGTGGGAACCCCGCTTAAAGGCCCTGTCAAACCTTGGCCGGGTGAGCAACGCGGGCCTGTTGCGAGTAGGGATTTTCCAGCATGCAGGAGAATTTTCTGCGGGCAGACAAGGATGTTGGCGAGTTCGGTACTCGCGTCTTACTGCTAGACGCGTGCTATTTACCTGCTACTTGCGTGTATTCCGTGTGACCTGACATGCGTGAGAGCTTTGAAGTTTGAAACCGATCCATTTTCAGCTATACGAGCGACATACGGGGACTGCGAAGTACCTGCGTTACAGCAGCGAAGTACCTGCGTGCATGGGAGTTACCTGCGAGGTGCTGCCGCTAAGGGCCGCCTACTGGTGTTCTGCGTGTACCTCTGGGGGCAAACCCCCGCGACTCACCCGGAACGAATTTTGAGCATGCCCAAGGCCTTGTCACACCGTGTCTGGGGAAGCCTTGCGGGTTGACTTGCGGGGAAATTGTTTGCTACCCGGACCTCCAAGCAGTTGGACGGCACCTGACAGCATACAGCATAGTAGGGCGTATCTCTCCCGTAGTTGCCAGGGGGTGCGCACGCAAGACCGATTTACCCGCAGCCAAGTTTTGAGCATGACCAAAACTTTTTCCGGGTGAGTCGCGGGGATGCCCGGAGAGGTCCACGCAGAACGCCAGTAGGAGGCCCTTAGCGGCAGCACCTTGCAGGCAACTCCCATGCAGGTATACCTCGCAGTCCCCGTATGCAGCCAAGATAATGACATTCTGTGGGACTTCTGCCTTTCCTTCAGAGGAATTCCTTCAATGAGTTGTCAGCACCCACGGGACTGGTACACAGGTCACACAGTATACCCGCAAGTAGAATTTAAGTAGAACGCGTCCAGCAAGTAAGACACATGCTCTGACTCGCCCTTATCCTTGTCCGTCCTCAGAAATTGTCCGGTATATATGCTGGAAAATCCACACACACAACAAGCCCGCGTAGAATGCCCGGAAAGGTGTGACAGGGCCTAAACATGGTTGCGGGTAAAACGATTTGCGTGCGCACCTCCGGGCGACTACGAGTGAGATACGTGCTAGGTACTGTCATGCGCGGGTCATCAGCGGGGACCTCCGGGTAGTAAAAATTGGTTTTCACAAGTCGCACGCAAGGCTTGCCCGGAAAGGTGTGACACGGCCTATAAATTGTCCGGTATGCTGAAAAATCCCCACACGCAACAAGCCCGCGTAGCTTGCCCGGAAAGGAGGCCGGTGTGCCACGGACAGGGCCTAAGCATGGCTGCGGGTAAAAAGGCTTTGCGTGCGCACCTCCGGGCGACTACGGGTGAGATAAGTGCTATTGTATAGGCACTGTCATATGCGGGTTATCTGCGGGGATATGACCTCCGGGTAGCAAGTCGCACGCAAGGCTTACCCGGAAAGGTGTGACACGGCCTTTACGGATCGCATAATCGTGGAAACGCAACATGAATGACTACATTAGATAAGAAGACATATAGCGTCGTTATTGCATAATGACAGGCCTGTTTACGATGATAATTACTTTTCCCCATCCTTATACTTATGGTACAGGCATGGGGATGGGCGAATAATGTAAATTGCTCCTAGATATAAACAATATTAAAATAAAAAAATCCTCCACTATAGGCCTGAATGGTATGTGATATAAAATACGTTTGAGCTTTCGACCCTAGCAGAATCTTCGTCAGAAAGAAAATGACAAACACAAGTAGGGAAAGCAATCACAACACACAACAGAAACAGTCTGAGGAGGGCTAGGGACATACAGCCGGCAGAACAATGAAAATAAAAGGGGTGGGTGAGAAGTTAAAGGGAATCAAACAGGTAGTTAAAGGACAAGTTCACCTTCATAAACATAAGGATTGAGAAAATGCAACAATATTAGTAGAACACATCAGTGAAAGTTTGAGGAAAATTGGACAATCGATGCAAAAGTTATGAATTTTTTAAATTTTTGTGTTGGAACCGCTGGATGAGGAGACTACTACAGCTTGTGAGTCATATGCGTACAACAGTATAAAGAAAATATAAAAGAAAATTCAACATATTTTCACTTTTTCGCATAATAAAAGAGCAATTGACTTGCCTCTTTCTAAAGGCAGGGGGAATAATATTACCCATAACATTTATCGGTAACGAGTCAGGGGAATGTGTACTTTTTTCAAAAGATGGAATTTTGTGAAATTCTCTTTATATTTTCCTTATATTGTTGTACGCATGTGACATCTAAGTTATTCATACACTGCAGTAGTCTTCTCATCCAGCGGGTACTGCAAAAAAACTTCAAAAATTCATAACTTTTGAACGGATTGTCTGATTTTCCTCAAACTTTCAATGATGTGTTCTACTAATATTGCTACATTATCTCAATCCTTATGTTTATGAAGGTGAACTTAAGCAAGGCGGTGACCAGACAAAAGGGAGAAGTTACACTGTGGGTCAGTGATGATCCCTAGGATCATAGGGGGCAACCTTTAAAAGATAAAGATGAACAGGGAGGCAACATCACACAGAATGAGGAACAAGAGAGGGATAAAGAACAGGAAAAGCGTGAAATAGCAACTGCATGAGATGGGGGTGGGGGGAGGGGGGTGGGGGAGGGCTGAACAAGCAGCGAGCCCTAACCTGGTGTAGGCTATAGTCTGGACTCCGTCCCTTTTTCCTTGGTACGATGTTATTTTGCCAATGAAGTGACCGCTACGAGTAAAAAGAGTCCAGTGTAGGCCTGCAAAGATACTTGTTCAGCCGTCCCACCACCCTCATGCTGTTGCTTTTTTACTCCTTTCCTATTATTTAGTGATTGCTTTCCCTATACTTGTTTGTCATTTTTTCATCTGACGAAGATTCTGCTATTATAATCGAAAGCCCAGCCCCCTTTTGCCTCCATTTTAGTCAACTGGCTCGTCACTATTGGATAAGCAGTTTTCTCCTTTTTTCTTCATAAAAATAGTTAATACATATTTTTTTAAAGGAAAGTAGACGTACTTTAGATGACTGTAAATATCCAATAATGTCTACGAAGGGCAGTGGGGGCCAAAATAGATCGCAGAATTTTGTCGGTTTTTTTTTTATTCATGAAGAGTTTATAATTTAAGTGCGCATCAATTTCGCATAGGTCTATTTTGGAACAAATGCCTTTTAGTACTAAAAAAGCGTATCCGGGCAATTACCCCGAGAGGGCAATTACCCCCCGGCTAAATACTGGTTAGTGGTAAGCTTAGAGTAACGATTAGGGTTAGGGTTAGGGTTAGGGTTAGGAGTTTGAGTTAGGGATAGGATTAGGTTCAGGATTAGGATTAGGATTAGGGCCAGGGGAAGGGTGCGGGGTAATTGCCCAGGGGGTAATTGCCCTAGACCCCTAAAAAAGTAAGCGCATTGAACCCTTGTCCACACACACACACACACACACACACACACACACACACACAAAACACAAACATCGAGCTACCATAGGCCATATTTTGCGCTTCCCTTGAGCGGGCCCTATTACCAGGTTTATTGTAGCAACACTGAGAATATGGCATAACAATGTCTTTTTTTTCCTTGCCGCCCCCCCCCCCCCCCCAAAAAAAAAAGAAAAATGATAATAAACGAATAAATAATACAAAAGAATATATGTATTCCGCCGCCCTTGAATTCACTGTTATATTACACTTTGTACCAGTGGCGAAATAGCTACAACCTGCATAATTAGCCGTCGTGCAATCAGTTCTGATGCTGATTTCAGGTGAGCAGCACGCAATCGTCCTGCGACTGAACTGAATGAGAAAGCCTTGCAGAAAAGCAGCAACGAACTCTCTGCATTAGCGCCATCTATTGTTTGTTGAGCTTCCAAAATTTTATGTAGTCACAAAAAAGCAACAACAAAAAACCCGACGTACTTATTTGTCCTACGTGAAATAGGAATCTTTCAATATGAAAACATCTGACTGTCACATGATATTCTATAGAAACACAATCTCATTTTTCTCAGTTCATAGTCATGTAAACACACATGTAATGATGATAATAACGATAGTTAGCCCTCATGCAGATGCAGTTCAGTTTCACTGACAACTGACTCACAGGCTGATTTCAAGATAGCAGCATGCAACGCAATGCTGCGTATGTAATGACAATATCACTGCATTAGCGCCATCTATTGGTTGTTAATGCTGCGTTTACACCAGCTGCCAGGTTCCCGGCAAACCGTGGCAGCCACGTTTCAGGCCACCTTGGACAAAACGGGATGGACGTGAAACAGCGCGGTGAGACAGGATTATAGGCAAACGTGACAGGTCGTGATTGCCGTGGATGCCGTGTCAGATTTTTAGACAGTCAAAAAAAATTGTCACAGCACTCCCGGTGCTATAGTTAGGAATCTTGTACGCCGTGACAAAACGGGGTGAACGCAACAAAACACGACGGCACGTAATAAGCCGTAACAAAACTTGGTGACGGTCCGTATCGAGACGCGACGAAAAATATTGATACTGAGTAGTCTTACCTGACCAGAAACCTGAGAACAGCGCCTGATTTACCTGTATTATGTTCACAGGAGCGAGGAGTGAAACACACATTACTAGAATGCGAAAGGGGGGGGGGGCGGGAAGGAAACAGGAGATCATCTTCCCAGGGCAAGTGGCTGTCGTAGTCGCCGTTCTATTTCGCTATGACGCCCTCAACGCCGAAAACAAGTATAGTTTAACGTGGTTTTGTCCCCGCGGAGTCCAGTTGGCAAAGGGTCTGGAAACCAGACTACCGGGAACATGGTGTAAACCGCAGCTTCACGGTAGTCACCAAAAAAATAACAACGTGAAAAGAAGATAGAGGAAATCTCTCAATCTGACTGTCAGTGTCACAACAGTCATGATATCCTACAGATTACATCAGACACATAATCCCATTTTTCTCATAAAAGCACATGTTCAATTCAATCAATCATAGTTTATTTCCAATCATCGAAAATAAAAAAAAACATAGTACAAAGTATACATGTGTTGAAATAAGGTTCAAACGTTTGCAAAAGATTCATGTAATATATATACGAGACAAATTATAGAACAACATATAACATGTACACTATTTAGGAAAAACACTGTATAAATTCTTCGTGGGCGAGCGGAAAATAAATTCGATTATGGAAAATAGTGATCCACTAAAAAGCAAAGCTTGTCGGACGTGGATCGCTAGATAAATAATGAGTAAATTATATACTATTCTATAATAATATACATGTAATTATTTTGAGATACACCGGTTGGGAAAAAAATATAGAATACCAATGCTAGTGCCCGGACACTGCTCACTGAACCACGTGTACCGGGAAAATATGACAAGGACAACACGTTCGTACACACATTCGATTACCCACACGTATGATACACTGTAAGACGCGAGACAGTACCGAGACAGTACCGAGACAGTACCGAGAGATGTTATAATGATAATAACGATAATAACGATCATGTTTATTATAATTGTGGTATATACCACCATTGATTATGATATTGATATAATTACCATGCCTCTTTTTATATACTACTATACTTATTATCAAATAATTCAATACAATCACCATATTATAATACATTTATATACATTTTGTTATTCTTTTAATCACAATATTAAAAAACAATTAACTTACTTCTGTCTACAATCAGCAGAGTGATATTGCCCTCAACATTATCATAATGATATCAGTAGAAGAAGTATTGTGCGGAATTTCATTCTCTCAGTATTTTCTTTACATTGGTGCACACTGTAACATCACGTTGTGCATGTTTGCTTATTCACTGACCAGCAACGACGGCACGTGGATCTCTATTCAAAACTTTCAAAATTCATAACTTTTGAAAGGATTGCAAATTTCCTCAAACTTTACGACGAGTTTTCCATCGACTTGGTCCACAATCATGTAGAGATGGCTTACTTCCCCACAATGCGGGCACGCAACCCCTGTGACAAGAATCTGTGGACAAACCAGCTGGAGATATCGGTGGGATGGAATTGGAGCGAGGAACACTGACAGAAGAGAGAGAGAGGGGGAGGCGGGGGGGGGGGGATGGGAAGAGAGAGGGATAAAAAGAAGTGGAAAGAGAAAAAGTAGACAGAAAACAAAATTCCAGCGTTGTCAGCAATTAACTTCCTACAGTGGCAGAAAGGGTCGTGTCCTCTTGTTTTCAGCCTCCTGACAGACTTTTTTCCCCCTGTAACAGAGTCACGGGTGTCTGCGGCTTGGATTTCGAGGTCTCAACTGTATACTGCAGCTATAAACTCCTCGCGGCAGCACAAACTCAGCGTTTTGTGCGTGGGCATGGCAGTTTTGGGTCTCTTCGTGAAGTAGACTCTTATCAACCGCAAAAATATTACTGAATCGATTACATCACGTGGTGTATAGCGGGGGCATGGTCACTAACAGGTGATAAAGTCACTTTGCAGATGATAGGCTCAATTTTTATTTGGTGTCCTATTAGTGAGTTCGTTGGAATTTTCTTTTTTTTAACAAAACCGAAAGAAAGAGAGGGTATACGAACAAGAAAACATGTTTTCCAGAAATCGGGCAAGAAGTTCTCATCTAGGAAATAAAATAGGTCTCAATCTGCCTACTGTCATAATCATCGACATAAGATCGAATGACATGGTAATGGTATGATGTATAGTCACCTATTCATCCGTATTTGTAAGGTCATGACCATTCATGTCTCTATTCATAAATTAAATGAAAAAAAAACAATCGAGACATTAGATAAGAAAAAGCAAGTCTTTATTTCAATAGTGACTATCGCTCCAAACAGCATAACAGGTGTGCGAGACCTGTTTGTTCAGTGCGGTTTTATGCCTGACACTGCATGTGTCCCACGCAGTATATCATAGTCTCGTGTACAGACAGTTGCAAGATTGAACATTCAGATGTTCTTGAATTTATTCGATGTACTACTTCGGGGGTTGCTGTGCTCCATTTTCGAGTTAACTCTAGTATGAATAGAAGATAAAACAAAAACAAAGCTGTATCAGAAATTGGCAAGAAGTCGGCCTAATTAGTAATGGAATAAGAGGACGTTTTTGTGATACAGCGACATCTATAGCTACAAAATATGCAAACTAGACAAGGTGATGACGTCATCTCCTCATAGCTCTCTCAATAGTAAAGGAAGACCAGAAAATCATTTTTCCAGCAGTTGTCCCCTTTCCGTAATAAAGTCTTTACGAGTATATCTTTATTCGTAGCAACTGCCGAAAAAAATTGAATTTCTATTTGAATTCAAGTAACAGTGGGAAATTCATGTATTGCTTTGCAAACAAATTAAGGCCGTGGCATCACCACCCCTGGTCATTTGCATAACATCATGTGACCGTGACCAATTTCGTACTTCATGGAAACATAAGAAATCATTAAATTTCACAGCCTTACTCCGAACAAAAACAAGAAAAAATGTCACTGGAATGAATATAGTAAAATTTTGTAGCTCTTCTAGTTTGAGCTCACCCTACCACGAATAATAATGGTTTGCTTACATAATTATATATGCAGGGCTCGACACTAACGGTGGCCTGGTGGCCCGGGGCCACCAAAAATGAAAGTCGGGCCACCAAATTTCAAAAAAGGGCAAATTTGGTGGCCCGCCTCGGGCCACCAAAATTTTTTGAAAAGTATGTCAATAAATTCGTAACTTTTTGCGCCGGAAATTAGCAGTTAAATTTGTTCAAAGGATGGATGAAAAGAACTGAATGAATACCTGAGAGTGAGTGTTGCAAGTTTGTTGAAGTTTATTTATGAGTAGATTATGTCCAACTTCTAATTCTTACTATCATAAATCTTAAATATTTGACTCATTAAAAAAAAAGGACTTTTAATGTTTTTTATTGTTTTTTCGGGACACCAAATTTTTCTCTCGGGCCACCAAAAATTTGAAATTTAGGATTTTGGTGGCCCCATCGGGCCACCAAACAAAAAAGTTAGTGTCGAGCCATGATATATGTATGTATTATAATATATATAATGTATGCAAATAATACCTAATGACCTCTGTAGCAATACTACGGAGAAATTAGCAATGTGCGCCTCCACAGAATTGAAAGATAGCATTGGTAGAAATAATCATCAATGATGATCATGATGGTCACTATAACGGAATGTCCAGAAATTATATAAGCGTCTCAAGGCCATCACGAATAAACATTTTTGATACATAATTGCGTCGTCGTTTGAATGGCTTCTCCCTTTTCTATATACCCTTTCTGCATATTTCTCCTAAAAAACAAAAATGTTCACTAGGCGAGTACATGTATGTTGTATACAATACAATAGAATACAAAACAACAGGATGCAATGCAATTAATGTTTAATACTCTCTTCTTATCAAGGTTAAGAGTGCTTACAAAATTACAGAAATTGAAAGAGATTATTTAACAGAATACGGTAAATAAAAGAGTAAAAGAAAGGATATATAAGGGAAAAAAAACCCACAGGCTGGTCTATGTGGATCTATTGCTGTCATGAGTACTAGATGCCGTTCTTTGCTTTTAAAGAAATATTTATATAGTTACGCCAAGACTTCAAACAATATAGATAGAGTTAATGACAAATATTACGACTATATGCTGCTATTTGAATAGTGCTGATGACATGACGTGTCTGATATCATCTCGGAAACGACTCAGACACAACAGTTTCCATCGCTTTTGAAGCATGATAATGAAATATCACCTTACGTGATAGTGAAGAAAATGCACAATAATTACTGCGTGGTAATGGATTTCTCTCTGCCGTTTGGATGAAAGCTGTGCTGCCTTATATATATATATATATATATATATATATATATATATATATATATATATATTTATTTATATATATAATATATATATATACACACATATATATATAATATATATATATATATATATATATATACAATGCATATATATATATGTATATACAATGTATAT
Organism: Diadema antillarum; assembly: GCF_040938485.1. Lineage (NCBI taxonomy): Eukaryota > Metazoa > Echinodermata > Echinoidea > Diadematoida > Diadematidae > Diadema > Diadema antillarum. The sequence goes on along the minus strand of NW_027271164.1, from coordinate 2,735,955 downwards.
ATACAGTATATATATATTAATATATATGTGCGTGTGCGTGTGTGTGTGTGTATGCGTGTGCGTGTGTGTGTGTGTGTGTGTGTGTGTGTGTGTGTGTGTTTGTGTTTGTGTTTGTTTATACCCATTACTCCAAAAGACTTGATTCAGCAGCATATGCAACATTAGACCAAGGCAAGAAACCATCACATCTCCCCAGTAATGTGGGAGGTGATAGGAAGGGAGGTGCCTCTGTGGTTTGGGGGTCGTTTTTCTGTCTCCCACCCCCCCCCCCTCTCTCTCTCTCTCTCCCTCTCTTCCCTACGCTAACTTCTCGTCCTCCCCCCCCCCCTCTCTCTCCCTCTCTCTCTCTCTCTCTCTAGATCGGTGTCTCCCGAGCAGGAAAGTGTCTCGTCATGAGGTTTCTACCAGATATCCTTTTTCCTCTCTCGTTAGACCTCCTTACACGACCAACGGCCAAGGTCAGACAAAGAGAAAAGAGAAAAAGAACAAAATTCTCCTCAGCTGAAAGAAAAACAAACAACAACATGAACATAAAAAGGGAAAGTATCTTTCTGGTAGAAAGGTATATCGACCCCTTGACAACAATGAAAACTGGTCTTATCTCATCAAACTTCCTTTGATGCTTGCAGTCATACAGTTTCGCATCCAAATATTTGTCACTCTGAGGAATTCAGATTTAGTTGATGGATGAAAAGCGTGTGAAAATTCCAACCTGGTGGGAGCATTATGTGTGAGTCTACAGGTGATAGCGACGTGAAGAGAACGATGCTTCAACGCAACGAGCATTGTAAACATACCGGAGTATTCATTCGCACAAACAGGGCTGCAATAAAGTGCAAGCAGATCATACAACGATCATAATCGTAGTATATAGCATAGAGTAGGTCCATGATCATAGCCTCGCGGAATCTTCACCCATCGTAGGGGTGTGGTGTAATGCATGTTCCTCTGCTGGGGATGATATTAGCCCACAAAATGCCACAATCATAAACATCTGTATTCTGATTTTACGCATAATGATGCAGAATAAATCAGTTATTGATCATAGGCCCTGTAAAATGGAGTACAGTTGGAAGAAAATATTATTTCCTATATACTTCTCAGAACCGTGCATATGCTTTCCTGCTTTTATGATGTGTGGGGAACAATCAAATTTGTACAGATGTACGTTTTCCTTTCGGTATATGTGTGTGTGATCCTATAAGTATATAGAGTTTAGTATATTGATCTCCTTCCATTTCCGAAAAAAAAAATAGTTCATCAAATTGTATAATACATAATGATGGTGACACATAATGTACTTCTTAACGCTAATGATAATGATAAAATAATCAATGACATCATGAGCAAGTAACATACAGTCTCAATTGTCTGATGAGAAAATGAATATGCTAAAAAGAAGAGCACAAGTGCGCTTCTGCGAGTAGTACATAAGTTCCGCATCCATGGTCGGTATCACCGACTTTTCCGCAGGACGAAGAAGCCAGTTGTGCATATTTTAGGAAATTGACACAGTTGTACCATCAGGCAGTCTTCATTCGAGTAGGCCTACATGTATCACAGAAAATGCACACAAAACCTATAATATCATTATACATCGATGTTGAAAAGTTTTATTTGTCAATGTGATTTGCAACATCGTCATGAAACACGATAGTGAAATGTAAAGCAAAACAACAAACAAACAAGTTCTGAAGTAATTCGGCAGTTCCACTTAGAGCGCGTTAATTTTTACAAGCAATTGTTATTTTGATCAGTGTCAACTTCTTTAAAAATGGGTAGAAATATAATGTTTTAGTACGATCACAATGTGGGAAGAATACAAAGAACAAGTGTCAATTCAACAGAAATGGATCACAGTCACAACAGACAGGATGTCGATATGGATGTGTGAAAGGAAATGGGTCGTGTACTTTCAGATACAGTGGTTTCAGCTATAAGTGGAAGAAAAATGGTTATTACCGAAAACCTTGTACCTTCATATAAAAAAAAAATACAGTTTTGCAATATAGCTATAATACATTTAAGTAATCAAAGGTTTGAACTCATGGACGGGAAGAATAATACATTGTAAGATAACTTCATTTTCCTCACTCAAATCACATCACAATACATGGGTTAAGGTTGCAGGTATTTGTCACTCTACAACCAGAAATTTATGTTAGAAATCAATTATAAATCATCAATGAATCCCCTAGTGACCAGATATCACTTTCCTGTCGCCTTGATTTTGAATCTGTCGATTAGCTATCAGGCAGACTAAATTTAAAATGATTTGTGTGTGTGTGTGTGTGTGTGTGTGTGTGTGTGTGTGTGTGTGTGTGTATGCGCGCGCGCGCGCGCGCGTGCACAATCCAATGAGAGAGTTGCAAGCTGATGACATCGTATGTGTTTCCGACCTACAGTGAAAAGACTAAAAATTGGACCCCGTTTACAGTGTGGGGCTGGGTCGGCCTCAATTGCGGGGCCGAGCCCCGCAATTCTGTCCGTTTACAGTGCCGGGCTCGGCCCGGGCTTTTAATTCAAACCTTTCAATATTTTGTCGTATTGGCGCTCTGCTTGTAAACAAACGGTAAGCACTGTTTGGGCACCCGTCCCGCTTCATCATGAATATTCATCAGGCAGTAAGATACTGTACTAGTAAATGGCAGAACGCTGGATACGTGCCATATAAATGTAAAAACGTATCGCCGCCGGGAAATATAAAAATCTCGAAAAATTGCATCAACGGGGAATGTTAAAATATCTCGCCGGGAGATGGAAAAATGTTTAGTTTTGCCGGGAAATGTAAAAACGCTTCCGGGAAATGTAAAAATCGTGTATTTCCACATATTACGGATACATGTACATGATGAATATTCATGAGAAGCGGGACGGGTGCCCAAATAGTGCTTACCTAAACAAGCATTCGCTATGTGGTATAGTCTGGTTTCCAGACCCTTTGCCAACCGGACTCCGCGGCGACGAAGTCGCCGCCTTTGCCGAAGGCAAAGACCTCTAAATGCCCTCTGCAGGACAAAACCACCTTAAACTATACTAGTTTTCGAGGTTGAGGGCGTTAATATCCTGAATAGCGAAGTAGTACTGGCAGAGGGTCTGGAAGCCAGACTAAATTTGGTACCGCAATTGGCCCTGTTTGAGTTTTCAGTGAGAAAAGGTCGGGCTCGGCCACGGCCGAGCCGCGGCCAAGACTACTTAGACCCCGTTTACAGTGAACGAAAAGGCCGGGCTCGGCCGCGGCCGAGCCCGGCCTTCATTTCAGTGTAAACGCGCAAAAGGCCAAATGCGGGGCCAAAATTGGCCGCGCATTTGGCCACGCTCTGGAGGTGGTCTCGGCCGTGGCCGAGCCCGGCCTTTTCTCATTGTAAACGCAAACTGGGCCAAATGCGGTACCAAATTTAGTCTGGCTTCCAGACCTTCTGTCCGGATTATTTCGCTATTCAGGATATTAACGCCCTGAACGTCGAAAACTAGTATAGTTTAAGATGGTTTTGTCCTGCAAAGGATTTTTCCTTCGGCAAAGGCGGAGTCCAGTTGGCAAAGGGTCTGGAAATCAGACTATACCAAATTGCGTTTGTTTACAAGCAGAGCGCCACTACAACAAAATATTGATAGGTTTGAATTAAAAGCGCGGCCGAGCCCGGCAGTGTAAACGGACAGAATTGCGGGACTCGGCCCGGCCTTGCACTGTAAACGGGGTCGAGCTCCAGAGCTTGGCCAAATGCGCGGCCGATTTTGGTATCGCATTTGACCTTTTGCGCGTTTACAGTTTTAATGAAGGCCGGGCTCGGCCGCGGCCGAGCCCGGCCTTTTCACTCACTGTAAACGGGGTCTTAGGGAGCACTGCAAGAAAGTTGCAATTGCAAATTAATCTCCAGAGGTTGTATCTTCCTTCATGCCTCCGTCGAAAAGGGCGCCGGAGGAATTTTATATTTGGATGTCCGTCCGTCAGTCCTTCCCGTATCTCGTTATAAGGGCTTTTTACACTTGTGTTTCTTAACCCCGGACTTTCTCTGACCCAGGACTATCGTTAGTCCCGTACCAATTTTTTCAGCTTTTTACACTCGCCAATTAGTCCCGTACTATCTCTTGTCCGGGGCTAAGGAGAAAACTGACCTTTTTACACTCGTATTTCTTAGCCCCGGACTTTCCAAACCACATGAATATTCATAATCACGCTGTGTACTGTACACGTACACGCATGCACCGGCAGCACTTGATTACCTCGTTTCTGATTGGTCAGTGAGGGTCGGACTTCGTCTCCGTCGCTTAGCCCAGGATTATTTTTTCGTTCTTTTTACACTCACTTGCTTGGCACCGCAATTGCGGTGCTAACCCCTGCTATTTTGCAGGGCCAGATAGTACCGTACTATCGGTGGGGCTAGCCCACTTTGGCAAAAACGAGTGTAAACAGAAAGTGGGCTAAGGATAGTCCCGTACCAACGGTGGGGCTAAGGCCCCCCCCCCCCCTTAGCCCCACCGTTGGTCCGGGGCTAAGCAAAAATTTACAAGTGTAAAAAGCCCTATAGTGTACTTTGGTAAAGATGAAAATTTTCTAACTTTTTCTCAACCAGGAATGTCTCATCATTGTAATATTCCGTAGTAAGGACAGACATTATAAATGCCATGAAATGCTCCGAATGGTTGGGATGATCAAGGTCACCTTTACTTACTACGTCTTTTCTGCATGGTCGAAACTTACAGAGTGGGGAACTCTAATTAAGTGTTATGTACTGTTATCGTTAGAAAGCAATTAGGAACTTCTCCTTCTGCATGAAGTTGGATAAAAATGCAATGTCAACTCTTTCTTTTACTCATGCACTTTTCTTGCATAGGGAGACTATCTTTGTTTGACAAGGGCCATCTGTATATTGTGGCTGACACAGCAGTTGTGTGAGATCGCCTGCACGCTGTAGTCGAATTGCTCTGCGCTTTGAAAAGAAATAAGAATGAAAAAGATTTATTTTGGCATCAGGCAAAGAGATTAGCATGAAATCTCTTGGGCAACAGGTTATTATAGTCATGTGGCAATAATGACTTTCTGTGGATGGGAGCGCAGCTATAGATGAAGAGTTAGAGAAGTTAGAGAAGGACAATATCATAGATCTAAATAATGATGATAATGTCATAAATCTTCTAAATGTACTTCTTCTTGTGATATTCTGGTAGCTTTCGAAGAAGGGTGGGACAATACATGGCGATTCTACAGGGCAACAATTAGGCTGGGCCAGGCAGGGAGCTCCTATCTCTTCGGTGTGAGCAAAAACAGGCAATCAGTCTGTAAGAAAATGTTTATGATTGGCCTTGGGATATTATGAGAGAAGATGTTCAGTTGGATGGGGGGTTCGAGTCCTGTAATTCCTTACCGGGAGCAGGCGCAAGAAGTGAGATCGATTTGGAATCTGGCTACCACCCTGCCTGGGTAAGACTAGATTATCCAGATGAATCTCATAGAAGGTAATCTGGTTTCCAGACCCTTTGCCAACTGGACTCTGCGGCGACGAAGTCAACTTAAACTATACTAGTTTTCGACGTTGAGGGCGTAAATATCATGAATAGCGAAATAGTATGGGCAGAGGGTCTGGAAGCCAGACTACATAGAAGGTGACCACCTGTCGATCGAGAGCAATTAGTTTTTTCGTCGTAGTCTGCCTTCAAGGTTGATGTTTCTTGATAATGCGCACAAACGTTTACTTCAATACTTCTGTGTTCAGAATTGTAAGACAAGTGCTAGCCGTAAAGACACAATTGATATACATAGTGCTAAGATTTCTATAGTGCCATCAACTCTCTCATACGCGTTATTACTAAATGGTGTGCTAGTTCAGACAATGAACTAACTTAGTCTGGTTTCCAGACCCTTTGCCAACTGCCAACGCAAACCACCTTAAACTTAGTCTGGCTTCCAGACCCTCTGCTCGTACTATTTCGCTATTCAGGATATTGACGCCTTCAACGTTGAAAACTGGTATAGTTTAAGGTGGTTGCCTTCGGCAAAGGCGGCGACTGGAAACTTAAACTGGAAACTCTTAAACTCTACCAATTTTTTTTTACGTTGAGGGCGTCATTATCCTGAATAGCGAAATTAGAACTTATAGGCCTGTACACTACCACAGCGTCTGGAGTGGCTATATAGACTGAAGTGAACATAATAGCATGGTACTCAGTAATCGATGTGAAGTCGAGAAGACGAGATACATATCTCGTCTATTCTTCTTACTCAGACTTGTTAAGGTTGAGAAGGCGAAGAACTATCTCGTCTTAGTTGTAGCATGGAGCTGCAATGGTTGTTGGCTCCTATTTCCCTATGAGTATGTTTCCATACATGCAGGATGGCTCGAAAACAACCTGCAAGCACGCGCACATATGCTCAAACTATTACAAAGTCAGCTGAACAACCAGATAAATACCCATCAAAGTGTTAGTCTATTTATTCATTTTTGTTGTGGGGTCCTTAAAAGTAGCATGTATGATTGAGGTATATAGTACATGCCGCCTAAAACATAGAGCAAAAAAATGTCGAGCTGATAGGGTAGGGCCCTTTGTATATCAACAACGATTTTTCTCTTGCCTCTTCAGGCTGCTTTTCTCAGTCATTGCTATTCCGAATGACGTTATTACGTCATATGCATTCACGGTATATTTGTTCAGTCTACAATATTTCCCATTTATATTTATGACCACTTATCCGAATTCATTATTTTTGCATTATAGGGCTCACACCTGTGAATATTATTATGGAATGTCCCTGACCAAATGAAGACAAAAATAATTTAAAAAAAAAAATCAGAAATAATTAAAGGACAAGTCCACCTTCATATACATTAGGATTGAGAGAATGCAGCAATATTAGTAGAACACATTAGTGAAAGTTTGAGGAAAATCGGACAATCCGTTCAAAAGTTATGAATATTTTAAGTATCTGCGCAGTCACTGCTGGATGAGAAGACTACTACAGTGTATGATGTCACATGCGTACAACTATATAAGGAAAATAAAAAGAGAATTTCACAAAACTTTACTTTTTGGATAAAGTGCACATTTCTTCGACTTGCTACTGACGTATGTTAAGGGCAATATTATTCACCCTGCCTTCTGAAAGAGAGAAGTCGAGTGTTCTTTTGTTATGCGAGAAAAATGGAAATATGTTGAATTTTCTTTATTCTTTCTTTACATCGTTGTACTCATGTGACATCACAAGCTTACTTAGTCTTTTCATCCAGCCGTGACTGAGCAGAAACTTCAAAAATTCATAACTTTTGAACAGATTGTCCGATTCTCCTCAAACTCTCACTGATGTGTTCTACTAATATTGCTGCATTCACTCAACCCACATGTCTTTGAAGGTGAACTTGTCCTTTAATGCAGTTTGGCAAAAAACTGAATAGCTGCAGAAACTGAGTGTGAATTCCTCTAAAAACCTCATTTTGGTTGGAAGATGAAAGCTTTTCTCACGGAATTTGAAGGGACTATTCAGTAGGTGCATGCACATAAAATAGTTAATTTTTTTTTTATTTTAGTGAAAAAGAACTCGTAGTCTGGCTTTGCGAACCCTTGGACAGAGTTTGAGCTGAAGAACCCCCCTTGGAAATTCAATGGATGAAAGGGTATATAATTATCTCACTTTCTCAGGTTAGTGAAGATGAAACACCTCATTTCTCCCAGATATTTTACAGAATTTTTTGACTTTTAAAAATCTTAACACATGTATCTATTGGGAAATATTTACCCGTGTGAGCCCTATCGTTTTCGAAGTTCCACTCTGAGACTAGAGTGAGCAAAAATCTCTTTGGAGTGATCCTGCAGGTCATGGTAAAATGTCTCCCTCTGTAGCCCGCTGCATCACCGTTTCGTTCAACCATGCATGGACCACAGGTAAAGTTCTGTATGGAAGCAGGAGCCCGTCAAAAACATGGATATACGTCGCGTAGCAATTCGAATTACTACGCGACGTAAATAATTACGTCGCGTCGTAATTCGAATTACTACGCGACGTAATTATTTACGTCGCGTAGTAATTCGAATTGCTACGCGACGTAATTCCGAATTACTGCTCAACGACTTAACGTCACGACATGAAATGAATTAGTGTCATGTTGTAATTCCCAGTGCTACACAACGTAAATAATTACGTCGCGTAGTAATTCCAATTAAGACGCGACGCAAATAATTACGCTGTGTTGTAAATAATTACAACGCGACGTAATTCCGAATTACTGCTCAACGACTAACGCAGCGAATTAGCGTAGCGACGTTAAATCAACCAATGGGATCGTTCGTAATAGCGTGTGAAAAACAGGTAGTGAAGCGCATGCAATCCTTTCACTGCGTGCTGGTGAAAACTAGTTTGCAGGCACAAACCCTTGTTGGTCGTAAAGGAGTCTGCGCCAAGACTACTACATGCACCACTTTGGCACTGTCCCATATAACCGGGGGGCCAAAAGCTGAAAACAGAGGTCGAGTTGCACTCTCTCTACAAACTAAGTAGACCATGCTTATTTTCAAGTTTTTATTGTAGCAAACAACATTCCACTGGTCTACCTCAAAAAATTTGTTGCGAAAGCCTCCAAATCCAAGATGGCGTCCAAGATGGCCGCCATATTTACTGAATGTGTTATCTAAATGATAGAATTTGATAGAAACATCAAATTTCAACAAATGTGATGTCATATGAAAGAGAATAAAATTTTCTACAAGTTGATACCATTTTTGTGGGTTATTGTGATAACTGGATTGAGATTTTAAGGAAAAAACACTCATTTTTTGATATTTTTCTGAAAAAAGGAAAATCATGAAAATGCTTGATTCAGCATAAATCAGAGAAAGACTGAAGGATTATCTTGAAACGTTTCAAGAATTTTGTTTGACATATAATTAATATTTGGAAAAAATTAGGGGTCAGTACCATTTTTGGTTCAGGAGTTATAATGTCTCAAACTTGAAAACTCACTACGTAAGAATGGCCACTTTAGTTGTGACCAAGACCTTGTTGGTCATAAAAAAGCCTGCGCGCGCCAAGACTACTACACGCACCACTGGCACTGGCGCTGGTAGCAGCGCCAGTAGTGCGTGTAGTAGTCTTGGCAAATGCAGACTTTTTCTTTGACAAACAAGGGTTTGTGCCTGCAAACTAACTTTTCATATCAAGTGGTAGCTCAGGTGATACTGATCGCTATTATTTCAAAGTAGATTGTTCTGAAGCAGATGAGATGAAGCAAACAAAATTGCAAATAGAGGTAATAGCTTGAAACTTGGCACCAATCTTGTTATAGATAGTTTAAGACACAATTTAGATCAACCGCTCCAAAAAAAAAAATCAAGATGACAGCCATTAAAGTTGGCATAGTGTATTGCGCCAAATTAAATATATTACAATGTATTTCGATTTTGATACAATTTTGTCTGTTGTGATATCTTAAACCGTCTTAGGTTTTTATGGACACATTTTTAAAACCAGTGATATTCTGCTCTCCGAAAAAGAAAAAAACAAATCGAGTGGAAGTTTTTACTTTTGATGTGAGGAGTGAATAACAGAAAACGGTGAATTTAGAGTGAAATTGGAGTGACTTTTGAGTGAAAATGTTCATTTTCACTCATTTTAGAGTGACCTTAGGCAGGGCTCCACACTAACTTTTATTTTTGGTGGCCCAAAGGCAAATATCTGACCTTGATTCTTCATTTCTTACATTTTGGTGGCCCGACATGCGTTTTTGGTGGCCCCGGGCCACCGCCAACGTTAGTGTCGAGCCCTGCCTTTGAATAGGGATCACTCGTCACTCTTCGAGTGATCCCCGAGGTCACTCTAAAATAAATGAAAATGAACATTTTCACTCTCGAGTGATCCTGATATCTAATATGGGAAAGCATCTACCAATGGCATAAGTTCAGATCAATTGTGGCACTATAACCCACATGAAATCAGCCCAAAAACAATGTAAGAAAAATCTGATAACAGTAAATACAGTTTCAGCATGCTTATTTGTAAATGTGAATATACAGCACGAGTAATCAATTTGGAAAATCTTATTCGAACAATATACTGAAATGTAATTTCGCACAACACATTTAAGAGCAAAGTTGAATAATTGCCGCCATGTCGGATTTTTTTTTTTGGGGGGGGGGGGGAGGGGGGTTCGGATCAGAAGGGCTTTCAAGGACATCTACGGATCAGACATTATTACACGTATACCATCATCATTCACGTTTCTACAACAGCAGAGTAACATACAAGTAAAAAAGCATATCTTTGATACAGAAGCATTTCTTTTTTTATCAAAGATTGGGCCTTACCCAAACACTGGAATGAGCTCCATCACCCCCCCCCCCAAAAAAAAAAAAGTCCCTCAATATGGTTTACACTAGTACAATATCTTTCGGATGTATAGAAACATGTAATAGACAGAAAGATAAGAAGATTAAAAATATATATCAAATCATAGGTTATAAGTTAAGATTTAACTTTGACGCAACACACTTAAGGTATTGTTTGCCATTGGGAGAGATATCACATTCGATTTATATGTGCAGGTTAGCTGTATTACAAAACATTCTACCATGTAAAAAAATCATAATAAAGCCTAAAACATACGAAGATATCACCATTTCTTTTCAAGAAACCATAACCATGATAACTGTTAACAATTTAGTATTTGAATTCGAATTTGAATTTGAATTATATATAAGAAATATTCTTATCAGATCTATTTAGTACATCTAACAATATTTAGCATTAGATATGCTGATTTAAGTTTGTACATTAGTTGTTCTATCCCTAACTCACAGTTTAGAACTAGTTTGAGGAGTTAAAGGACAAGTCCACCTTCATATACATGTGGATTGAGTGAAGGCAACAATATTAGAAGAACACGTCAGTGAAAGTTTGGGGAAAATCGGACAATCCGTTAAAAAGTTATGAATTTTTAAAGTATCTGTGCAGTCCCTGCTGGATGAGAAGACTACTGCAGTGTGTGATGTCACATGCGTACAAACATATAAGGAAAATAAAAAGAGAATTTCACAAAACTTTACTTTTTGAATAAAGTGCACATTTCTTCGACTTGTTACTGACGTATGTTTAGGGTAATATTATTCCCCCTGTCTTCTGAAAGAGATAAGTCGAGTGTTCTTTTGTTATGCGAGAAAAATGGAAATATGTTGAATTTTCTTTATTCTTTCTTTATATCATTGTACTCATGTGACATCACAATCTGTAGTGGTCTTCTCATCCAGCTGTGACTGAGTAGAGACTTAAAAAATTCATTACTTTTGAACGGATTGTCCGATTTTCCTCAAACTCTCACTGATATGTTCTACTAATATTGCTGCATTCACTTCACCCACATGTCTATGAAGGTGAACTTGTCCTTTAATTAAAGCTGGCTTTTCGTTTTACGTGCACTAATGGTAAAAAATGCCTTGAAAGGCAACCTCGATTAATTACCGCCATCTTGAATTTTATGTGGATACTGTTTTTATCGCTAATTATTACACATTGGAAAAATTTGTGCCAAATTCCAAGCTCCTATCTCTTTTTGGAAAATACTTTCTGTTCAATCTTATCTGCCTCAGAACAATCTACTATGATGAAATGCTACAGTAATAGCGACCAGCGTCACCTACCACTTGGCATGAAAAGTTAGTTTGCATGCAGGTACTTGCAAGTCACTAGACCATTACAGTATTATATGTGACCATGTAAACACATTGTATGCAAAATTTATAATGCATGAATATAATTTTTTCAAGTTTTAGATGTTAACTTGTCAACAGTGTATGATATTGCCTGTAATTCCAGAAATATGAATTATGTCTCAATCTCAGTAAATCTCAATCTCAATCGCAGGTTTCAAAATAATTCTTCAGTTCTTCTTTGATAAATACTAAATCATGCATTTTTACATTTCTTCCTTTTTTCAAAAGAATATAAAAATATGGATTCCCCCCCCCCCCCCAATTTATCACAATACACAGCTAAAGTGGTATCAACTTTCAGGAAGTTTTGCTCTCCTTCATATGACATCAAATTTGTTGCAATCCAATGTCTCTATCAAATTTTATGTTTGAAATGTTAAATTCAATAAAAATGGCGGCCCTATTGGACCGCATCTGTACTTTGGAGGTTTTTGCAACAAATCTACTGAGGTGTACTTACGGAACATTGCTTAGTATGCTTAATATTATGTATGGTTTTGTTTATAGAAAGAGTGGAACTCGAAAAGTAAGCACGATCTTGGATTTGACCCTCTGTGACGTATTTGGGAACAGATGCGTGCAAATACATATTATGTAAAATGGGATTTCAAGTTTGAGACATATAACTCCTGAACCAAATACAATACTGACCTCCAAATATTGATTATATGGGAAAGATTTTAATTTCTGCATGGTTTTCATAAACATTTTTAATTTAATTTTTTGTAACTTTTTAGAGAAATATTCATGGTGCATTCTGAAAAATGTCTCCATAAAAACCTAAGATGGTTTGAAATAGCATTAAAATGTTCAGAATATATAAAAGCCATATAAATAGACACCAAAACAGACAAAATTGTATAAAAATCGAAATGATACATTTACTTTGGCGCAATACACTATGTCAGCTTTGATGGCCTGCAATCTTGATTTTTTTTTTTGAGTGATTGATCCAAATTTTGTTTCTATAGCTTTCTATAGCAAGGTTATTTCAAGCTTCTACCTCTATTTGAAAGATATTTTTTGCTTCATCTCATCTGCTTCAGAACAATCTACTTTGAAATAATAGCAATCAGCGTCACCTGAGCTACCACTTGGTATAAAAAGTTAGTTTGCAGGCACAAACCCTTGTTTGTCAAAGAAAAAGTCTGCGTTTGCCAAGACTACTACACGCACCACTGGCACTGCTACAAGTGCCAGTGCCAGTGGTGCGTGTAGTAGTCTTGGCGCGCGCAGGCTTTTTTTTACGACCAACAAAGTCTTGTCACAACTAAAGTGGCCATTTTTACATAGTGAGTTTTCAAGTTTGAGAAATTATAACTCCTGAACCAAAAACGGTACTGACCCCTAATTTTCTCCAAGTATTAATTATATGTCAAACAAAATTCTTGAGATGTTTCAAGATAATCCTTTAGTCTTTCTTTGATTTATGATGAATCAAGCATTTTCATGATTTTCCTTTTTTCAGAAAAATATCAAAAAATGAGTGTTTTTTCCTAAAAATCTCAATCCAGTTATCACAATAACCCACAAAAAAGGTATCAACTTGTAGAAAATTTTATTCTCTTTCATATGACATCAAATTTGTTGAAATCTGATGTTTCAATCAAATTCTGTCTTTCAAATAACAAATTCAGTAAATATGGCGGCCATCTTGGACGCCATCTTGGATTTGGAGGCTTTCGCAACAAATTATTTGAGGTAGACCAGTGGAATGTTGTTTGTTACAATAAAAACTTGAAAATAAGCATGGTCTACTTAGTTTGTAGAGAGAGTGCAACTCACTCGTTAAGTAAGCGACTTTTTGGGGTTTGGCCCTCCGGTTAATAGGCCCTGTGTTGAAGCTTCGGGAGAGGCTGCAGTGTAGTGGTGCGTGTATTAGTCTTGGCGCATGCAGACTCCTATACGACCAACAAGGGTTTGTGCCTGCAAACTAGGTGAAAACCGGAGCTGACTATACAGCAGGGTGGTGGAAGTTCCTTTCCTCCTCCCTGCTATACAGCGAGCCATATGCCATTTCGTTTAGAGTACAATCCTATGAAATGTTTATAACCTAAATTATTGGGCCTTAATCCCTACATTGCATCAGAAATATTTGTATTCAAGGTATACCAGCTAACCAAGTACTCTGTACTGACAAACATGCTGTAGGAAATGAGTGTCTATCCCTTTGGCACGTGCACTGTGATGCATCACTGAGCAAATAACGAACGATTTCATTGGTTGATTTAACGTCGCTACGTTAATTCGCTGCGTTAGTCGTTGAGCAGTAATTCGGAATTACGTCGCGTTGTAATTATTTACAACACTACGTAATTATTTGCGTCGCGTCGTAATTGGAATTACTACGCGACGTAATTATTTACGTTGCGTAGCATAAGGAATTACAACATGACACTAATTCATTTAATGTCGTGACGTTAAGTCGTTGAGCAGTAATTCGGAATTACGTCGCGTAGCAATTCGAATTACTACGCGACGTAAATAATTACGTCGCGTAGTAATTCGAATTACGACGCGTAGTAATTCGAATAACGACGCGACGTAATTATTTACGTCGCGTAGCAATTCGAATTACTACGCGACGTATATCCGTGTTTTTGACGGGCTCCTGCTTCCATAGTTCTGTGGCATGGACCAACTAACAGCACAGCTCCATGATGGTTGTCCATGCTGGTGGACCATGGTTTGTGTAACCAGGGAGGTGGTAAGAGATCACCGCCCTGGTGTAATAGTAGGCCTATTCGGATTGATGCATTACTTGTGCAATAACTGACCACACAGCTTGTTAGATGCTTGCCCAACCTAGCAAAAGGTGAATTTTTGCCTGGGGCACTCATTGGGAAGGAACGGGTGAATTAAATGATTCATTACTATATTAGTCTGTGGAAAAAGAAACATCCACGAATATTATTTTGTGGTGATATACATTCCAAGTCCTGTATATTTTAATACTTTTCATTCATGACTGATCTCTTCGAACAAGATTCCTTTCGGAAAGGTCAAAATGGTATGGTCTCACCATGATGGTCTCATCATGGAGGAAAGTGGTAGCTCCATGGTCTCACGAACTCCATACCAAGTAAACGCCATTCGGTTTCTTCAGACGCCATTAAGGTTCTGACGTACAAAACAAACTTACACTTATTTTGATAAAGAGAAGACAATAATGATGAAAATAGTAATTATCAGGATGCTGTTAAGAATGATACTGCCATCATCTAACTATAGGCATATAGGGCTTACTACTACTACTACTGGGGGGGGGGGGGGGGCAAGGGGGGCACGTGCCCCGGGCGCCACTCGTTGGGAGCGCCAAAAACGAAAAAACGGGGGAAAAAAAAACGAAGAAGAAGAAAAAAAAAAGGAAAAAAGAAGAAGAAGAAGAAGAAGAAGAAGAAAAAAAAACCCTTCGCCCGGACGAGGGGGGGGGGGGGGGGGTGGGCACAAAACCAAATCAAACAAGATAAAAACAAAACATGATGATGACGTGGACAAAATGACAATGTTATTGTGTTCACACAAGAATTCCATGTTTTGTATAAGCTGAAATACAACAATCATTATTATATCTATAAGGCCGTCACTATATCTTGATTAGAATTGTAAGATTTAATAAGCAAAAAATGACAAGAATTCCATGTTTTGTAAGTTGAAATACAAAAAATTTCGGCTCGCTCGCTGCGCTCGCTCGCCAAAATTTATCCAAAAAAAAAAGAAAAAAAAAAAGAGATAAGAACAATAAGATGATGATGCCGAAATATAAATTTCGGCTCACTCGCGCGTAGACCTACTTATTTAGAGTATTTTTCTCAAGTCCTCAGTTTGTTGGTATAAATCGTTATCTATAAGGCCGTTACCATATCTTGATTAGAATTGTAAGATTAATAAGTAAAAAGTGACAAGAATTCCATATTTTGTAAGCTGGAATACAAAAATTTTCTGCTCGCTCGCCAAAATTTATCAGAAAAGAAAAAGGTAAGAACAAAACGTTATGATGACGCGGAAATATACAAATTTCGGCTCACTTGCGCGTACTAATTAAGAGTAGGTTTTTTCAAGTCCTCATTGCAGTTTGTTGGTATAATCGTTATCTATAAGGCCGTCACTATATCTTGATTAGAATTGTAAGATTATTTTAATAAACAAAAATTGACAAGAATTCCATGTTTTGTAAGCTGAAATACATAAATTTTCGGCTAGCTCGCCAAAATTGATCAAAATTCATTACATTTAAATCACCCTCATAAGACCCTTTTAAGTGCTTGAAAAAGCATGTCATGTGGACCTTTTTTAAAGTCCCTACCGGGATGCGTGTTTTTTTTAGACGGCACAAATTGGGGATCCTAACCCTCACCGTACCCTAACCCTAAACCCTAACCCTTAGGCCCTAACCCAACGTGTTTCTTCTAGGTTTAATACGCGCCATGCCCCAATCTGTGCCGTCTAAAAACAAAAACGCTACCGGGATGGGGTTGGGGTTGAACACTTTTTCAGAAATTAGGGGCGCGATTTTCGCACTTGCCCCGGGCGCCGTTTTCACTAGGTACGCCACTGGGCTGATGAAAAAAAAACCAAACAACAAAACGCAAATATGAAAGAAGAAGAAACGGGAAAAAGTGTGATGACGGAAACTGAACAACAAGTTCCTGTATCGCGTCGGCCAAAAGAAATGAGTAATTGGCGCTGGTAAGTAATGTTTCCATCTCCAGATCTACATAGATAGGCCTATAGGGCCTATATAGGTAGGGTTCTACATCATACATGTTGACAGGGCAGGGCTGCATGTTGATGTCCATTGCGAACCTTTTGGAAGGGATCAGCACAGTCCCCTCAGACATACACTGTGCAGTGTAGATTTCTAAATGTTCACAGTGCAGGTGAGGTCAACAGAAGCAACTATGTTCTCTATTCTGCACTTAACCCGTTGAGGATGAGTCCCGAGTATACTCGGGCAGTCAATGTATGAGTTACAGAACAACAAAGCAAATGTAGAAAACTCAATCTTTTTTTTTCCCTTTCTTTTCTTCAGCATCTCACACAAATTTGTCTCAGATTGTTGCAGTACCGGTAATGTGTGTTCTGGCACTTCTGCCATTTGACCGAAAGATCGGTCTGTATCTGTCCGTCGGGGAATGTTCCGCGGAGACTGCGTCTGGCTTCACGGATCCCTTACGGAGGACAGCGTTTATGGCAAAATATAAAAGAGTCCTCCGGACAGACGGATCTTTCTGTCTATTCTGCCATTAACTGCAACCAGCCCGAACGCGAAGTGTTCCCACAGTATTGTGTACAAGGAGCGCCCCAGGGTTATTCTGCCATAGGCCTACTGAGTATTGATTATTGTTAAACATTTTCTTCAGATGTAAAGTTGTAATGGGGGTCATAGAATTATTCTTGTTATTCGTATTCTTTATTTACAACTTACAAGTGTGTCAATAATTTAATAGCGGTACCCAGGTATGTAAGAAGTACTGGGTCTAAGATTAATCATTGTCAAGTTGGATCATTCACTCAAATCCAAGACAAAACTGTAGACAAGTGTAGTAAGCTAAACACGGATATTCACCACAGGATACAAAATGAGTTCCAATATTGACCTCTCGGCAAAGTGACATAATAATCACCAGGTAGCAACTTGATTGTGGTCCTCGATCATGAAGAATAAGAAGATTATTTTAAGATTTTATTCCCCAACAAGAAAGATCTAAATCACTGATAAAAGACTTATGTCTGTGCTAGGTCTGCATAACTTGGTTATAAGCTTTTAGGGCTAAAATACACTTACTATGTCACAAGCTGTCTTCATGATGAGCGTTAATGTTAAAATTGCTATCAAAATGTTCAGATTTCTACAGTACAGTACGTAACTGAGCACTGCTAGAATTCTATACTGCATAAGACAGAGTTCCTGAATTTAAATCTCTTTAAAAATTTGCAAATTGCAGGAGTTAATTGTTTCTGCAGTTTAAAGGAAATGGAGGTATTGAGGAAGTGATTGCTGAAAGACCTTGCAACTGTAGAAAATAGTTTAGTGAATGACAAATTAGCAAGGTTGTCTAGAGGTGTGGGAAATGGCACAGGGACACTGTCTGAAGGTACCAGTAGTAAACTGAATTGTCAGCAAGAGCTATAACTGTAAGTAAATTGTTAAGTTGCTTGATAACTTAGATTTTAAATACCGGTAGCTGTTGTAAGGAAGTCTGCCACTCAGCACAAAGTAGTTATGTCACAGTTCAGTGGTTAGACACTGGGTGTATGTCTATGTCATTACCCCCCCCCCCCCCCCCCCCCCCACCCAGTGGTAAATTCTTTAACATTTTGATGGAATGAAATGAAATATTAATACATTCACAAATGATAGACCATTTGTGTGACTGTATTATGATATTCATGGATGTTTCTTTTCCTACAGCCTAGAAATGAAGCATTTCACTTAATCTAAAATTATTACTAGGTTATAGGGCAAACCTCTGTCAAGCTTGGTGGTTGTTAAGGGCAACTTTTTTGAAAAAACAAAACAAACAAATGTACAGAATTTGAATACATTACTGAATTGGTCTATTGCACAGACATCTTTTCATCAGGTAGATTGATATGTGACTGCACCAAAAAAAAAACATCAAAAAGTCGCACCATTTGATTTTGCATGAGGATCAACTTTAAAAAGGTGAAACAGGTCAATCTATTCAATCTTAAGTTTTTCATATTTTGTGAAAGAGTTATTTTTCTACATTGTTCTTAAGTTTGGGATCATATAAAGAATGGAAAAGTGTGTTTTTAGCAGTTTTTCCAGAACGTTTTTTTTTTTTTTTTTTTAGAATGGTGTGATTAGGTATGACATGTCTAAAAAGGACCATTTTCACTTCTTGAAAATCCTGTACACACTCTTCACTTGCAACTCTGATAACTTTTGAAAGGATGATGCTACTGCTTTGAAAGTTGGTATTCGTCATGGACAGAATATGCGAATAGAGCAGATATTCAATTTCAGCTTAAGCTGATAATCCCTTTATTGTCCCCGCCGAACGAGTTCGAGCAGGGGACTATGAAACGGGCTCCGTACGTGTGTGTGTCCGTCCGTGTGTCCGTGTGTCCGTGTGTCCGTCCGTGTGTGCGTCCGTGTGTGATCAAAATGTTCAAAATGCTACTCCTTCGCCATTTCTAACCCGATTTTGATTCTGTTTGCTTTATATGATAGCACTACATGGGAGCTTTGAAACTTCTATACAGAATTTCAATTGTGACCTTTGACCTTGACCTTTGACCTATATTGTACATTTTGCTTCAAAATGCTACTTCTTCGCCATTTCTAACCCGATTTTGATTCCGTTTGCTTTATATGATGGCACTAGGTGAGGGCTTCAAAACTTGTACACAGAATTTTGACCTTTGACTTCTTTGACCTTTGACCTTGATTTTTGACCTATATTGTACATTTTGCTACAAAATGCTACTCCTTCGCCATTTGTAACCCGATTTCAATTCCGTTTGCTTTAAGTGATGGCACTAGGTGAGGGCTTCAAAACTTCTACACAGAATTTTGACCTTTGACTTCTTTGACCTTTGACCTTGATTTTTGACCTATATTGTACATTGGCTACAAAATGCTACTCCTTCGCCATTTCTAACCCGATTTTGATTCCGTTTGCTTTATGTGATGGCACTAGCTGAGGGCTTCAAAACTTCTACACAGAATTTTGACCTTTGACTTCTTTGACCTTTGACCTTCATCTTTTTACCTATATTGTACATTTTGCTACTAAATGCTACTTCCGGCGGGGACATATATTACGCACCGCGTAATTTCTACTTTTCCTTGTTGTTGTTGCTGTAGTGGTTTACATCCTGTTTTTTTGTCCCATTCTTTGCACAGCTACAACTGCAGCACAGCTTATTGGTATAGATTACTGTATACGCCGTTATTTTCGCGTACAGATATTTTCGCGAATGACGAAGTCATAGACATTTTCGCGAGGTGTTGTTTTTGCGAATTGACGCTGACGCTTACGTTAATGCTCTATCAACAAAGCGCATGGAGACAATTTCGCGTGTTGTTAAATTCGCGATCCAACTGCAATTAGCGAAATTCGCGAAAATTAAACCCTCGCGAAAATAACGGCGTATACAGTAGGTGCTTGAATAGACCCTATGCTTCAGATCCTCTTTTCTCAGTTCACACTTTTCCAGAGTGTGTGCTTTCTTTCCAGTATTTAATAGTTCAAGAGAGTCCCTTTGAATTGAGTTATACATCATTTTAAAGCTTCAAGTTTGCTGTTTCAGAATCTGCCCTTAACTAAAAGTCCATAGAATTTGGCAACTTTTTGTTGGTTTTGTGATGCAAGGTCACATATAATGGTTTATAGTAGATGAAATTTCTGCCTCATTTGGCAGCAGGATAATGAACAGGTACAAATAGCAAAGTGTAATTGGGTGACCCAAATTCCTACATGCAGAGTAAAGTTTGTACTTCCTGACTAACTTTTGAAAATGAAGGTCGACAGCTAACTATTGGACGGAGGCAACTCGCACTTATATGGCAGTGAAATCTTTTGTTGTTGTTGTTGTTTATGTTTTGCTTAGTCTACCTGTTCATCATTTGGATGTAGGGCTCTGCCCCCCCCCCCCCCAAAAAAAAAGTAGGGGGGGGGAAGGGTTGGAGTTGGGATTGGTTTGGGAGGGGGATTAAAACATTTTACTTGAGATTACTGTAAAAGCTGTTATTTTCTCCAAGGGTTTAATTTTCTCAAATTTGCAAATCATTGTTGAGCTGCAAATTATCGGCACCTGATTGATCGTAGAAAGTGAAGTGAACGGATAGGCGTTAGCACACTTACGATACCCTCAGTGTCAAATCACAAAAACAGCATCTCATAAAAGTGTCTGTGACCTCTTCATTTACAAAAATATCTGTACATGAAAAGAGCAGCTCTTGCAGTAATTGCAGGGCCATGCCTTTTTGTAAATTAATTATTTGTACTTCTTCAACTTCCCTGCCCTAGAACAAAATATAAAAGAAGGTTTTTTTTTTTTTTTGCATAATGTTTGAGCCAATTTGTTTAATGCGTTCATGTAGATGTCCAAACACAACCATCCCTTTATGGATTAAAAAAAAAAAAATGTAAAGCCATGTTAATCAATTGATTTGTGCTAGTGATATACATATCCACTATCCTATAAGTGTTTATCATTAATCCACTCTATGTCGGTAGTGTACAATGTTACATATAACTGTATTGGGTATTTTCATGTAGAATGATGTTTGTTAATAAGAAGCAGGGTGCCTTTGGAAAACAGTTTTACTAAACTGAACAGGCCAATCTGGCAGAATAGAATAAATAAAACAGAATGAATGAATATGTGTTGCATATCGTCTGATGAGTTACATAATAACACGAGGTAGAATCACTAATAGCTTTACACGGTTATCCCTTTTGTAAACTGCATGAAATTTTGCATGTGGTTGAAGAATAATGTCTCCCAACCTCATGTATGATATCGTATGATGATCATCATAGTTAAAAAACAGAAATGAAAAACTTATCTCATGTCACTAGAGAATACACTCCTCTTTTGTAACAAAATTAACAGTTGGAATTTTTTCTGGGTTCAAATCAATTCAGTAGGAAAACCAATAGCATTGTTTCCCCCTCCATGACAAGGGAGCTTCCAGTTTTATCATTTTGAGGATCTGTTTGAATTACCTATCTCTGCAAGTTAGCAGCTCATGAAATCAATCTAATTTTCAGGGTTGCAAAAGGGACAGACAAAGTTTAAGCTATCACTTTGTTACAGAGTACACTTTGTATGAACCCCAACACTGGCTATTCCCACTTGCACACCTTATTGATTCCACCTGTATGTAGTGGAATGAAGAGATTACATTAAAGTTAGGCATGATTAAATTGCTTAAAATACCATATCAAATAATTCTTCTAATATCAGAAATTGTCACTAAAGGTTTTGGTAGTGAGTTTTTACAGAAAAGAGAAGTTATACAGAGTCTCTTGAATTTTAATGAATGAGTGTTGTTGATTTATGCAGAGAGTACATACTATACAGCCAACAGAAAAGAATTTTGGTCAACACTCATGTATTTTTTGTGTGGTGCAACAGCATACAGCATTGTCGTTCTGTAGTAATGAAAGATTGCTATGTGATTGGCCTGTGTGTATATGTTAATAGCCCCATCTATTGGCACAAGTTAGCTACATGATACAAAGGGCAAGAATGGAGGATGTTGTCCTGTGGCAGGCAGGAACATCATGACTCACATCTGTCCCTGTCACATAACTACCAGACACAGGTGTAGTCTACACTCCTGGACTGGAACAATCCACAGGCTTTCTTTGTTACACCAAAACCACTGCCACCACCACCATGTACCATAATGGTCACCACTGCACCACACACACGAAAAAGAAAAAAGAAAAAAAAAAGGACAGAAGATAGAAAATAGACATGGCCTGAAGATCAAACATGTAACTTTGGATTCCACCTTTCCCATACACTGAGCTGTAAAACTGGGTCCACAGAGTTTTCATAAATCCAGGACAGAACAAAATGACAGACCATGGAGGGAAAGTTCTATCATGCATGAACAAATTTGGACCTCATAGAAGACCAGTTTTCTCCAACACAAAGTGAACGAGACATGAAAACTCGTCACATTGAGGACGAGTTAGGTGATACGCTTGTGGTGATCAGATGACGGTCATCTGCGATCGACAAAGAAAAGAATGTGATATAGGCACCTTGAAAATATATTGAGCGTGCATGCCAAACCGTTTCTGTAACCACTCGGCCACGGGTCATCCACGGAAATGGTAAGACAAAAAAAAAAATACACACAACAATGTATAGATATAACAGGGGGAAAGTCAATGCCCACTCAACTATTAAACGTGGCCGTGTGAACATCTATTGCATTGCTAGACGGAAAAGCGGCCTTGTAACGACTGAGGTCGCTATGCCATTTCTGGCAACTTGGGAAAAATACGTCCCGCAGACATAAAACCTATAATCGGCTGGTTTTTGATACCTTGCCTTTAATCACGCACGTGTGCAACCTTACGTCTCTGAGACGTCGCCTTTAACCTCTCAGTCATACGTCTCGACGAGAAAATATGAGGAACGTAAACTTATATGTGAAAGATGACTCAGGAATCGTTTCGTCCATCTTCCATTCTCATTTTCAGTTTTATGCTGCAAAATACTCAACCTGGTGAGAAGATAAAAAAAAAATAATAAAATGTATGATTACTGCAGCTTATTGTCTCAGCTACAACATACTTAAGTTTCAGAGGAAATCAAAATCAAGTGAGGTAAAGGTGCTCGAGCGTTATCGAGTCAATGCATGGATAAAAAACAAAAATCCCCTTTCATAGACATAACGTACAATATTCGCTAATTTCGATATCTCGCCTTTAACCATACCTTCTAGCATGATGACGTCATCATATTAGAAAATAGCGATATGGACTTGAAAGTTGTTCAATGTATAACATATTCATCATACGTTGCCAGTTTGCTATTGACATGACGTTCAATCACATGAACATGAGGCAGCTATTAGTACCTGTATGAAATTATTATAGGCATGGTTATCAAATTCCCCTAAAATTTCCTTATAATTGCTTTATTTTTACACACAGTTAAGCTATCCCTTTAAACTCGTCACAGTTTAATTAGAATCATTAACATCATACATTAGTACCATATTCAGTTCCATAGCTGATCACGTTTGCTAATTAATTAAGATTAATTGTCTAGAATGTGTCATATGGCCAACCTGTATACACACGTACACACACACAATGCTAAATGTATGTATCAAACCTCTGTAACACAACTTTGAACTAACTGTAGGAATTATCGCTGTACTTATCATCTATACTTTTTATCACTATCTGAAACTCCACAAAAACCACTAATTGACAAATAATCATCAATACAGAAGACTGACTTAAAGGAACAATTCAAATACCTTTTTTACAATGTATAGCTTGTTCCATGTATAAATCAGCACAAAGTAACCACGACTACATTGTGTTACTGAATTGATATGAACAAATTTCATTTTATTACAATATTTTAAATCAGTTTGAAAAGCCCAGCCTGCAAAATTTTGCAGCAGTCGAAGTAATGCAGTCTCCAACGCAAAACAAAGGGATACTATGTGAGTGTGTGCGTATAGTTGTGTTTACATGCAAACGTGATTTCTACATGGACGAAGGTGTAGTACTCCATTGAAGAAAAAACAAATTTAAAAAATAATTATTTTCTTTCGTGCTCTTGTGAGGTTCGAACCCGTACGTGTGCAACCTCACGTTTCTGAGACGACGCCTCTAACCACTCGGCCATACGTCTCGACGAGAAAATTAGAGGAACGTAGATTTATGTACGTGAAAGATGAATCAGGAATCGTTTCGTCCACATTCCATTCTCATTTTCAGTTTTAAATTGCAAAATTGTCAACCTCATGAGGAGATTTCAAAGAATAAAATGCATGATTACTGCAGCTTATTGTCACAGCTACAACATACTTACGTTTCAGAGGAAATGAAACAAAATCAGCTGAGATAAAGGTGCTTAAACGTTGTTAAGTCAATGCATGGTTTAAAAAAACTCACCTCCCATAGACAATACACGTAAACTTGTCCGATTTTGCGTCTTTACCTTTAATCACAATTTAAGGTATGATGACGTCATCAAATATCAAAAGCATGATATGGACTTAAAAGGCAAATGTTCAAAGTACAACATATCTGAATTTGGGATAATATTGAGCTTAAACAACAGAGATACGAGTAAATGAATGACAGAAACAGTACCTCAAAAAAATTAATTCCACTTTTTTGATTTCAGATGATGATATGATGACGTCATGAGTTTTCCTGGCAATATTGGTACTTGAAACGTTATTTCCAATTCATATGCTTTTGTAATATGCAATAGAAATATAGGGTCAATGGACGATTTAAAGAGCTATGCCGAAATAAACAAAGACATGTTTTTTCACTATATTTGCAGAAAGACGCGCGCGCGGAATTTCAACTTTGACGCCAGTGCATTTCTTTGTTATAGGTCAACATCGATCGGAAATCAATGGATATTGTTACTCAAAGTATCAGGAATCCAAATCAGTCAAAAAAAATGCATTTTCATGTTGCTTACGCCCTCTGCGCGCGAAATTGCGCGGACGGACGCGCACGCGAGAAAATGTTTGAAACGCTTAAAATTGTCTGAAACTTCGAGATTTCCCATTGGGAAGTCGTTTTGAGCCTTTTAAAATTTTGACGCGCGCAAACGCGCGCGTAATGAAGACCTGGGTAACTAGCGTTAAAAAGTAAGATAGAGCGTGACCTGAACTTTATGTCCACCGAAAATGATACAGAAATGATATCCAGTTATGAAGTTATGATCGATCATGTGACAAGGTCCGAAAATCACAAAATGGCGCCTAGATGACGTCATAGATATGTTACTGTCATGAAAACCTTATTGTGGCTAGATTTTGTCATGAGACATGTTGACTGAAAATGTCATGTTATTCCGTAATGTCATTGTTGAGATATTGACGACACAAAATGTGGCAGAAAGAAAGAAGAATAAAAAAAAAGAGAAATTTTGGCAATCACAATAGGTGATACGCTGATAGCGTATCACCTAATAATACCCTGAATATGACTTTTTATGTCTAACTAGCCTGGTTTGTAGCATTTGTGGAAGGATTATACAAGTGTTCTTCTTGAATGATCTTTTTGTTCAGTGATAATCTATAGACAGTGTCCACTTCATATAAATCTTAAAGGCATAATTTACCATTTGCAAATGAAACAAAAACCCAGCATTAGTGCTTTAAAATAATTCTAAGATGTGAGTTAGGGATAGAAACAATCACAGTAAAAATTTGAATCCGTATAATCGATGTTAAGTGTTGTTAAATACACAAAATGTGAACAATAGTTATAATGAAAATGTTTCCAAACTAAACCGTCTACAGTTACGGTTCATTGAGAAAAACACTGATATCTCCCTATATTTTAGGCTCTTTTGCGAAAATCTTACATGGTAGGATGTTTTGTTATACAACAGACCTACACATACAATCTGTATGCATCAAATGTAATATCTTGAACATTATTGAAATCACTGCTCCCAAAGGTAAACTGGACCTTTAATTACCAGGTACTAGTATGTTATTTTTCTCACAGTCATTGAAGTTATTTTGTACTTTACAGAGTACTTTCGCCTCCAACCGGTGGCTTAACTTCAGACTGCGTCGTAGATGGTGGTGTGATGCTGGACATGAGAGAAAAGAGAATTTATGTGTATTACATTTATATGAGAATGGATTATGATAGGTTTGAAAAAATACACATCTATTGTCATATGTAGTATGAACGAGAATGATCTAATACTTAGTAACATGAATTAACATTATGTATATTGTCATTTGCCCGGAAAAAATGACACATTGGCAGAATGTTCAGTAGGCTGATTGGGAAAATATTACTATATAGCAGAGGCATATACCAGTAACCATAGTGACATTTCTAGTTTCTATCCAAACTTGTTGTTGAGCAGCCAAGATTGAAAATCCATGATTTACAAAAGATAATTGTTAATTCATGGTGTGTATTGTTGCAAAACATTCACCTGAATTGCTGAATAGAATTAACAAACACACACATAGTACTACAATTTCAGAGCAAATTGTCTATAAAGGCTTAACAGCACTTTCAGGAAACCACCATTCACTATACACACTGATATTTTCATGTGTAGATATTTCTGCAAACAGCTTTGTGGCTTTCTCATTATCATGAAAATTGCCCCCCCCCCAAAAAAAAAAAAAGAAAAAAAAAGAAAAAAGAAAAAAAAAGAGAAAATAACAAAAACTTTCATCAGAAAATGTGACTTCTTCAACAAACAATTTAAACACCGCTTATAATGAAATCAAATCTTTTAGCAAAAGAACAAAACGAAAACAAAAACACTAGTAGGCTTATTCCAAGAATTTGAGCAGGGGGCCAATATGTCACACTAAGAAGGTACTCAGCGAGTAGGGGAGGGGAGCTGATGGCATGTCACGGGACTGTCTAGCCTTTTGTCAAGGTCCTCTTGCTGTTTGGTGGTGAGTAAATAGGGGCGAATGAAGTGAAACAAGCTCAGCTGAGTGTGACAGCACGAGGATCTTTTGAGATCTGATTGGCATCCTTATGTTAGCCCTTCGAATTACCGATTTCTGCTTCTCAAAATGGGGAGCAAAACTTGATGAATCTACGTGCCTCTCTGCCTGAGCATAAATGCATATATGGTGAATGCATGCCACTGAGCACCACTGGTAGTAGTTCTTGAGTTGAATGAATTTTGTATACATATCATAGATGTAAAACTATTCTTTATTTAGTTTTAAAAACCTACCACAGAAACAAACAGAAATAGTTCTAGTTGCCACTTAAGGACGTTCCTCAGTTGGGTTTGTGCGCATCCTAGCTGCGCAGGTTAGCAATGACGTAACAATGAGCGTAGAAGCGCACGCATGAGTGATGAGATGGGCGGCCTCGCTCGGCTCGCATGCCGACTGTACTCGTTACAATCTGTACGTACTACGCAAAGTTCAGCGGTCCGAGCCGCATGATAATATACATGGTCATGGTAGCACAACACTGATCGACGGAATCGGGAAGCTCGGAAGTGGAATTGAGCTGTTTCCATTTTCAATTCATAGATTTGTTTTGTGACATGCAGTTCATTATCATTCTGTTCATCAACATGGTCAAGTCGAGTGCTAAGGTACCTAGGGCCTATAGGCCCTAGTCGGGGACTACTAGTCTACTAGACTAGGTGTTAAAAACAACAACAACAACAACAACAACAACAACAACAACAACAATAAAACAAACATATGACACACATTTCATCTTTAGGTCTAACAACTAAAACAATCTGAGTATCTCTGTTAAAATCTAGATTAGATCTAAACTTGTTATTACCAATTTCAAAATATTGGGTTTTTTTTTTTTTTTTTTTGGTTACAAAAATACAAATATTAATTTTGATTACCAAATCTGAAAATCAGATTTTGGGGACTTACGATGATATATGTTGCATGGGGGCGCTGCTAGCGCAAAAACGAGCACATGAACCCCCACTTTTCATTTTATTTCTGGAATAACTAAGCCTTCTTCTACAATTTGGTCAAGTTTTGTGAAAATGACATAGGTTTTAAATGTACAGCATAAGTTTTATGAACCCATAAAAACACAAACTAAGACAAGGAAATTCAGGGAAACTTTTGAGGTACTGGTACCAAAACTTTATATTATCTTTAAACACACTTTCAGGAAACTTTGTTTCTAAGTCATATGAAGCAGTTTGGATGACACTTACGGGTACATGATGACATTTAGGTGTAGATGTATAGTGAGATGCCCGCACCTCGTAAGGGGCCCGAATACCGTCACCCCGCTAAAAATTGTTTTAAGCGCACTAAACAAAAATTTATGCCCGGGACTGTGTTCATTACACTTGAAACTTGGCAGGGCTACCACAACCAAGCAAATTTTGGTGAAAACCGAACAGTTTTTCCCGAAAATCTGAAATTTTAATCGGAATAGGACCCTACGTGTTATAAGTATCACCACTGTCCCCGCATGCATCTTTTACGTGTATGTCTATGGGAGCATCACGGTCATCCGCACACATCTTTTACGTGCTTTGTCTATGGGAGCGCAGGTGACGAGTTGCGGGCCCCTTCCTCAGCGTGCAACGTTTTCACATCGTTCGCGTTTGACGACGATAGCTGCAAATTTTCGATATCGATCAGTGAGCTTGTGATTCCATTGGAATTTTCAGCATTTTTCCTGTATGTGAGTTGGATTTCAAAGAATTTTAGTGGCGAAATGTGATTCAAATACGCGCAAACATTAACTATGACGAGGTGCGGGTCACCCAAGTATACAACAATTTGTGTGTGTGTGTGTGTGTTTGTCAGAGAAAGCATTGCCATTGTAACCACAATTTCACCAGAACCTTGCAGAGTAAACTACTTCCACAGTATCTAAGCAATTTATTGTATCCCCCGAACAGAGTTCGGCGGTTACTATGGATTTGGCTGCTGCGTCCGTGTCTGCATCCGCGTCCGCCGCAGAGATTTGCTTGTGAGCGCTCTATTGGCTGCAGTTCGTTCTTAGATCATCTTCAAATTTGGCATGAAGGTGTATTATGGTATACGAAGACGCTTATTACCTCCGCCAAGGGAGGAGGTTATGTTTTCGTTACTGTTTGTTACCTCCGCCAAGGGGGGAGGTTATGTTTTCGTTACCGTTGGTTTGTTAGTTAGTTAGTTTGTCCGTCTGCAAAATAACTCAAAAAGTAGTCAACGGATTTGAATGAAACTTGTAGAAAAGGTTGAGAACGGCACAAGTAACAAACGATTAACTTTTGGTAGTGATCCGAGAATTTTTAGGGAATTTATGAAGGATTTTTATATTTTGGCAGGTAGGGTCAATGAACTTGGGAGTTCAGGCTGCGCGTATTTGAGGTTTGCATGCACGCACTGAGGTGCGTGCTCTAGTTTCTGCTAGGGCGAGACGCGCCCTGCAGCTGAGGGTTTATGACGTAACAAAGGCTTCTATGGGAAAACGGGCGGCTTTCAGCACACAATGCTATAAGTACATAGCCTATGGGTGGAAATCACTGATGTCTGTGGAAGAACAATTAATCAGTGGTGGAAATGAGCTGCATGCATGGCGGAGGTCTGCGCTCTCAGAGTGCTTCTCTAGTTTGTTAGTTACTTAGTTAGTTACGGTAGTTACAAGTAGGTACGGTTGTCCGTGTGCAAAATAACTCAAAAAGTAGTTAACAGATTTGGATGAAACTTGCAGGAAAGGTTTAAAATGATACAAGTAACAGATGATTAAATTTTGGTAGTGATCCGAGAATTTGGGGGGAATTTATGAAGGATTTTTGATATTTTGGCAGGTAGGGTCAATGAACTTGGGAGTTCGCAGGCTGCGCGTATTTGAGGTTTGCATGCACACTTAAGTGCATGCTCTAGTTTCTGCTAGGGCGAGGCGCGCCGTGCAGCTGAGGGTTTATGACGTAACAAAGGCTTCTATATTGGGAAATCGGGCAACTTTCAGCACACAATGCTATCAAAGTACGTATGGGTAGAAATCACAGATATCTCTATGGCAGAACAAGATCAGTGGAGGAAAGGAGCTGCATACTTGGCGGAGGTCTGCGCTCTCAGAGTGCTTTTCTAGTTGTGTTTGGTGATGGTGCCCTTGCTTGTTACGTCTTTATACGAGGTAAATTTAAAAGGTCTGCTTGTGTGTGCGACGCTGGCCTTGTTTCTTGACCGATTCTTTTCAAATGTGGTATGTAAATGTATCATAGTCAAATCTATACACCTATACCTATTGGTAATGCTGCCCTCACTGTTCCACCTTTTACAGGGTGAAAGGTCACCCTGATCATGTCAAAATTTGCAAAAGTGCTTATTTATGCAATAACTTGATTGTTACTCAACGGATTTTATTCAGACTTGCTCAGGAAGTGTATGGGTGGTCATTCTACATGAAGGACACAACAGTTTGTGGTGACGGTGCCCTCAGTGTTCCGACTTGGATGCCATGTCACATTTCTTGTGTGCGCTCTATCAGCCACATTTCTTATCAGATCTTCTTCAAATTTGGCAATAAGGTGCATTATAATGAAATGAAGCTGCCTATTGTTTTTGGTGGTGGCGCCCTCGTTTGTTCCGTCTTTATACACAAAGTGGTAAATATTTCAAGGTCTGCTTGTGTGTGAGATCCTGGCTGTGTTTCTTGACTGGTTTTTTTTTTTTTTAATTTGGTATGTAAACATATTATAGTCAAATCTAGATACTATATGTGACCATGCACCACAAAACGAACAAAAAGTCACACACACTGATTTTGTGTGAGGACTGAATATAGGTGTAAAGGGTCAACCGAGCTGAGGTTGACTTTTTCATATTTTCTGAAAGAGCAAGTCTTCTTCTACATTATGCTAAAATTTGGGATCATAAAACGGGCAGGAAAGTGTGCTTTTTAGCCGTTTTTCTGGAACATTATTTGGCAGAATAGTGTGATTAAGTGTGTCTTTAGAGTCCTGTTTTCATTTCTTAAAAACCTTGTACACACTCTTCACTTTCAAGTCCTATAACTTTTGAAGGGATAACACTACTGCTTTGAAAGTTGGCATTAATTAAGGACAGAATGTGTTGATAAGGCATGATCAATTTCAATTCAATCTGATAATCCCTTCATTGTTGTTACTCCGGTGGTTTACGTCCTGTGTTTTTGTCCCATTCATTGCACAACCAGCACGGCTTGGTAAAGATTAAGCGCTTGAATAGACACTGTACTTCAGAGCCTCTTTTCTGAGTTCACACTTTTCCTGAGTGTGTGCCTTCTTTCCAAAATTTAGATAGGTTAGGAGGGTCAAATTGGTTTGAGTTATACATCATTTTAAATCTAAAAGTCTGCTCTTTCAGAATATGCTCTTAACTGAAATTCCATTTCTGGCGACTTTTTGTTTGTTTTGTGGTGCAGGGTCACATATTGATACTGCTGCCTTCACTGTTCCACCCTTTACAGGGTCAACGGTCACCCTGATCAGGACAAAATTTGCAAAAATGCTTATTTATGCAATAACTTGATTGTTACTCACTGGATTTTGGGTGCTGTTCTTTATTCCAAAGGTTCGCTATTCCGAAGGTTCGATATTCCGAAGGTTCGTTAATCTGAAACACACAAATTCCCTATACCTAGAAGTTCGTTAATCCGAAAATGAAAAACGGTTCGTTAATCCGAACATTTGTGGCGTTATTCCGAAGGTTCATTATTCCGAATGTTCGTTAATCCGAAAATGAAGTAGGGTTTGCTATTCCGAAGGCTCTTTGATCCGAAATGAAATAGCGTCCGTAACAAACCTTCGGAATATCGAGCTTTGTGTCATTTTCGGATCAACGAACCTTCGGAATAACGAACCTTATTTCATTTTCAGATTAATGAACCTTAGGAATAACAAACCTTATCACATTTTTGGATTAATGAACCTTCGGAATAACCAATCTTCATAATAACGAAATTTCGGACTAAAGAACCTATGGAATAATGAACCTTCGGAATAACGAACTGTAACCTGGATTTTATGCAGACTTGCTATTGAGGTGTATGAGTGGTCATTCTATAGTAGGACACAACAGTTTGTGGTGACGGTGCCCTCAGTGTTCCGATTTGGATGCCATGTCACATTTCTTGTATGTTGTCTATCAGCCACATTTCTTGTAGGATACCATTCAATCTTGCTATGGAGGTTTATGGGGGTTATTCTGGGTAACGGAAAGTGCCCTCATTGTTTGGACTTTTGTAGGATGCCATATCATATTTCTTATGCTACACCAGCCTCTTTACAGTGATCAAGATCGACCCAGTGTATTTGAAGACTCTTACTAATATATAATAAAATATAATTTTATAGAATATCATATGCTCAAACCATATATATATTTCTTAAATTGCATTCAATGATAATTCTTGCCCATTTTTGTCCCACCCTTTTTATGGTTGTTTTTGGTATGTCATGGTTCCTTCCTTTTGGATGTGCTTTTTTTTTCTTCTTCTTCTTCTTGTCCCTATTTATTGCAAATCCAGTTCTTTTTTATGCGACTCATGATTTATGTAACAGTGTATAACGACATACAGTTTTAATATTGTATATTTGCTCAGGGGATCAGCCTTGAAAGGCCAATGGCCTACTGCTGATTTCCTCCACCATTTATTTTAATTGTTATGTCAATCTGGAACACACACTTTTTAACTTTTAACTGTGATTATGTATTTATCCAAAATAATTTTTGGTTTGTATATGTATGTGTTAGAACTGATTGATTGTGTATTTATATGTTTTTACCTGAACTGTGGAAATAAACTGAAACTGAAACTGAAATAACCTGTAGTGGCACAAGGTAAATTCTGTGAAAACAAGTGAAAAACACCCAAAGTGCAAACATTGGTTCCCAGTTGCCATATTATTCAACAGTTTAGCCTTAAAAAAATCATCCAAATGGGGTATGGGGGGGGGGGGGGGGTAAGTTCGTGGGATACATGTGCTCGATCGGGTCCTCCGGCCAAGTGCTCTAGTTTTAAATTTGGTATGTATAATGATCTATAGGTTTTTTTTTTTTTTGGGGGGGGGGGGACATACTGTATAATGATCTAAGGTGAAGACACTCTTTGTGCAAGTCACTCTTTGTGTTTGTACCCGACTAGGCATTGCCATGGTAACTGCATATTTTCTTGAAAATCTTGTGAAGTGAACTATTTCCACAATCATGAAACAATTAATTGAAATCAAATTTGGTGGACATTATGATATTGAGATTTTTGTGTTTGCCCAACACAGCATTGCCATGGTAACTGTGTTTTTCCCAGACAAAGCATTGCCAGGGTAACCACAATTTTACTAAAACCTTGTGGAGTAAACTACTGTCACAGTATTTAAGCATTTTATTTCAAATTTGGTTTGTACCATACGTCCAAAAAAAAAAATTACAATGGGACTATCTGCAATGATCACTCGAAAAATAGTGAATCAATCTAAATGCAAATTCAGGGTATTAAACTCTTAACATATTACCCACATCTTACGGAAAACCTCATCCGATTTGCTTCAGAGGTCAATTCAAATAGAAGTGAGGAGTTTTAATTGTAGCTCAGCATGTCGGGAATCCCTTCCCTCCAAGTTCTGTCCATTGTGTTCGCACATTATGCAGTTCCACAAGGGCATCCAAGTGCTAAACTTGGAAGAATCAGAAACATGACATGCTTTACAATGATCCACATTTCTCTGCAACGACTTAACCAAATCGAATGGGGGTTTTCTGCGAAATACAGCTGTTAAAGATCTTAAATTTTAGGACCCTGAAGTACAAGGTTTATGTTATCATTTAGACAGTTTAGTCATTTTGGAAGTTATCAGTGTAAACATCTGATTCATTTTTTTTTTTTTTTTTTTTGGGGGGGGGGGGGGGGACACACTGTATAATGACCTATAAAGGTGTAGACACTCTTTGTGCAAGACATCTGTGTTTGTACCTGACAGAGCATTGCCATGGTAACTGCATATTTTCTTTAAAATCTTGTGGAGTGAACTACTTCTACGATTACGAAGCAATTGAAATAAAATATGGTGGACATT
Organism: Diadema antillarum; assembly: GCF_040938485.1. NCBI lineage: Eukaryota > Metazoa > Echinodermata > Echinoidea > Diadematoida > Diadematidae > Diadema > Diadema antillarum. The sequence goes on along the minus strand of NW_027271164.1, from coordinate 2,702,025 downwards.
ATAGCATTGAGGTATAGATGTGGAGATTTGATTTTTGTGTTTGCCAGACAAAGCATTGCCATGGTAACCACATTTTACCAAAACCATGTGAAGCGTATTACCCCCACAGCATTCAAACAATTACATTTGTAAGGTCAAACTTAGTACATTTGTATGTATGATCTATAATGTAGTGTGTAGATATGTAGGACACCATAGGAGTCTGAGCTGCATTAAATAATCTATTTGCCAAAGGTTCATCAGAATTTTTGATGATATCAGCTTACAGCCAATTCTAGATTTTAGCAGGCCTGTGCTATCGTGGTTTTCAAATGTGCCTATAGGTGGGCAATGAACGAAGATGATTCAGTCAGGTACCCATCTTTCCCCACACTACCGAGTCTTTAAAAAAAAAATGTTGCAAACCCAAATCAGAATATTTCAGTAATCTGCATTTTGGTAGGGGACTACATGTAATTAGGAATATCAGTGGTGAGATGATAAACATGACAGCTAGGGTTTCTGCCCTCTTCAAGAATAATCATTCCACTGACAAGCCTACACTGAATAGATTCCGTGAATAACACATTAGGCCCTATAGTATAGGTATACTGTTATTTATTACAGCATTATCATTACATTTATGATTATTATAACAAACTACTAAACTATCCAATAACTACACTGTACCTCAGAGGAGGTAGATGTCATCTCCCTGCTCAGAATAAATATAATTGAGATATCATACCTATATGGCCTGATGGATAGGGCCTACATGAATCTAAAAATTTAACAAACTGCATGGTTTGCATTTTAATTGACCATTTTTGTCCTCAGTTAACACTGCCGATGGTCTAACTGCATGAATGAATGATCATTAGCTCACTTCCCAATATTTATCACAACAGGTCTTCACTATTGACGATTCCTAGAAGAGGGCTTTGAATCTTAGTGAAGCATGCAAACTCCACTCACATTGCCATAAAATATGAAAAGAAAACTATCATACTGCATTTGGTGTATGGTACCCATGTGTGCGTGAATTATAATCAATGGCAAGTAAATCCAAGAATTGCTGAGGATGCAGGCTTTTCTGGTTCACAGACACAGTAAATGCTGTTGAAATATTTTTGGTGGCAAGGACAAGAACCTATTCCCTGGTGCAAATAATAGATTCCCTACCAATGAGTTCACTGGAGTCAAACTAACATCCAGATGGGAGAAAAAGAGGAAAACTTGCCATCTGTTGAATATGAATTCAGGCTGACGTACAACATGTCAATATGGGAAGCGCACCAACCCTCAACTCAGCTTGACTTCAGTCTGACCTTTTCTCTCTTTTTTGTCTGTTTGTCAGACTGTGCAGCAAGAGAATGCCTATCAGCAGTCTTTGCTATTTCATGTAAGCGACATAATCACTGTAAGGAAGGTGATACCATAAAGCAGGTTGCCTGAGAAAAAAACACCCTCTCAAATTCATCAACTATCAGGATAGAAATTAAATGTAGAATCACAAAGCAATCCATACATTAAATATAACAACTTGAATTTGCCCATGTCTAGTCTACTTTTGATCATTTTAAATGCCTTTACTTGTGCATTGTTTTCTTGTGATCAAGTAGGCCTAAAACTTTTAAAGTTCCCAGGAATGATAATGAAGGGATTATTACATCAGTTTAGCTGAACCTCAGAACTAGGAAATTAAATGCTCTTGTTACCTTGAGTACTTTGTATGACTTGGTAAAAATTGTAGAATGATGCTCATATTCCAATTCTACCATATGCGCCATTGTGCACAATATAGGCCTACTAGTAGAGTCTACTACAAGTATCTTTGTGCTCATGCATCAGTTTCCAAAGGCTTTTAACCCGTTGAGGACAGACTGATTTTGCTACAACACGCATTTCCCATAGACATGTGCCCAAGCTACTCGGGACTCGTCCTAAACGAGTAAAGAGTTGGTGTGGAGAAAATTTTAGTTACTAACAAAATGAAAGCATATCTTGAAAGGAAGCACACACTGATTGAGTATAGCTAGAATGGAGACCTAAATGATGAAATCAAAAATAAGAAATGACAAAAAGTTTGGACAATGGATTTCATCGATCCTATGGACCTGAAAATAATGGCACAATGTATACACTGGAGCTGTGATCATGTGTCCTGGAAAGAATTCACTGTATTGTTTACATGAACAGATATAATGAGCATACCAATTATCATCTGATGTGGCCTCAGCAAGTATACATTGATGGAATACCCTACAGATGTGTATGTTGAGCAGACTCACAAAGTAGGCCTATAGTTCTTGCGTAAACATGTGAGATATTTGCAACATTTCATGCTAAAGGCCAATCAGGAGTATTCTGTTAGCAAAACAATGGGTGATTATTAGGCCATGAGGTACTTATTTATCATTGATAGAACAATTGGATAATTTGACATTGTCAACTTTGGCTGAAATGTTCAGTACCTTCTTTTGTTCCTGGATCATTATAGCATGCACCATCTCATGCCCACAAATTCTCCTGTACGATATTGTGTGTCAGAAATAAAAAGCTTTTCTCTATTAAACACTGAGAAATCACTCAAAGCTGATAGTTCATGGCTCAGTATTGTTTTTTTTTTTCTGAACACAAAACCCATTGTATTGGTGAAGAATGAAAAGTCCATCTTTTTTTCTCCCTCTTTCATTTGAAGACACAGACATGGATTGATCGTTACCTTTAAACCTTCCTGTTACTTCCCAGTTCAAACACAGTGAATTCAGCATAACTTCATACAATCAAGGTTACTTTGTACCAGTTGTCATAGCCAATCTCTCACTATCTTTTATCTCACTATTCCTCTCCCCATCCATCTGTGTGGAATGTGTGCTTTGGTCCAAATGGGAGTGAATTTTGCTGACGTTGGAGAAAGAGAGCAGCATGATATATATGTGGCCTGGCTGGCAGCCTGGTGCTCAGGGATCATACTAGAAGTTTACAATGTCTGAAGTCTGCATTTTGAGTGACAGTTCTACTTCTAGTCACAAATATGTCTGAAAAAGTTCATTCCCTCACTATTACTGCATAAAGCAGGACAAATCTAATCCTGCTATCTACTTAATACCTGTATTACCCACTCTGTATGCCAAGTAACAACAACAAAAGAATAGTTGCTTATTGACAAATTGCATCTTTCAGGGCTCTTCTTCAAAGTTTGTGGGACATTTTCAGGAATAAAGTTCCATTACTTTTAGTTGTAGTGAGCCACCTTGTGGCAAGAATGACAAACTTTTATATCCATGCTTATCCTTGCTTTGACCTATACTACTACATGGTGTAGCATGCAAGGCCATTTAGTAGCTACTACTCCCATAGCAACTTTCACATTGCCTTGCGTCTGCCTGAAATGAATGTGCCTACACTGAAAACTTGATATGAATGATACAAAATTGATAGGCATTATTTATGTTTGGCAAAGTTGCTCCAAACCAAATAGCATTTATCACTGATGAAAGGCCTTTTTATATATCAAAGAGTACCCCTCAGTGGTAAAACCCTGAAGTGGAGGTAGTGCACATCACATGCTATGAACTTGTTTCATGTATAATGAATGTCTGCCAGAAATCATAGAGTAAGGAATAGACAGGTGGGCATGATCCTTTGGCTGTGATTTAGGGGAGCTGCCATCAAAGTTGACTCTAATGTCACAAGCTACATGCCTACATATTGATGGGGGTGAGGGGATGGGGTAACCAAAGGGATGAATAGGCTTGCAGAAAGGGTTAGGATGGAGGGTATAGTATACAAATAATGACTGCTTATGAGGGCACAGTTAAAATTATGGGCCCGAGGTGATGTGAAAACCGTAACTATGCCCGAAGCGAAGCTGAGGGCATGGTTATGGTTTTCACATCACCGAGGGCCAACATAATTTTAACTGTGCCCCGAATATCAAGCAGTCATTATTTGTTTTATATACCGACATATATTCAGACATATAAATACCGAGAATATAGATTCTAGTCTCTTTTACAGCACTTGTAAGTTGTAATCAATGCTGATCGACAGCGCGGCGGTCGTACGTATCATTGGTGCGTGTGATCATCTGTGTGTACACACAGGGTTGCGAGTTGCGACTGTCTCCAAACCAGTCCGCTAGTCTCTTTTACAGCACGCTGATCGAATGCGCGGCGGTCGTGTCATTGGTGCGTACATATATGAGCGATCTGTGTGTACGGGGTCGCGACTGTCTCTAAAACCTATTTACTAACTGTGCCCGGGCCCCGGTCACAGTAACTAAAAAATAGGGCACAGCTATTTTCATGACTCCCCTTTTAACCAATCAGATGAGAGGATTCTAGAAGCGAGGTATATAATAAGTAACAATGAGCAAGATCGAGGTAGTGATGTGCTAAAACATTCATGATGATACAGAATAACAGCTACTAGACTTGGAGATTTACGCTTTGCTTCTTTGTTTAGTGCACAGTTATGGAAAGGTATGCCTGTTCACACATTATACACCTGAATATTGTAATGGGCCTTGTTATTCCACCTCCTTTTTTTATGTTTTTATTGGAGAAAAAACATAACATACACACATAGACAAAACAATACATGCATTATCATTTTAGTAATATCAAACACGGCATTATACATTAAACATAAACTTACTAAGGTAAATACCAAGATTATTATTTTTTGAAGCAATGTTGTGATTCCACCTCCTGATTAGACTGAGAGTGGAGATCTCTGCCAAGCAGCTCATTTCCACCACTGATCTTGTTCATTCACAACCTTTTGAATTATTTTGCTCACAGACAAACAAACAAACCAACAACCTAACAAACAAACAGTGATAAAAACATAGGCAACAATGTATTTGTGAGTTGTTAGATCCAGGAATATAGCAGTCAACTTACAACATTTGTGGAAATAAGAATACCACAAAGCAGCAGGCCTATCATATAAAACAAATGAAATGAATATGTTGCTAGAACAGCTTAATACAATATTTTGATAAGAGATGATATCAGTGTATTTTGTCGGTGTTTATTGAGATTTTATGATGTTGATTACATATCTTTTTCTCTTTTGAATATTATCTAATCCTATTCCCAAGTAAACATGTGCACTTGGTATTCATGGATGTTGGAAGGCTTCTGCCGTAAAACTGTTACATTACATGAGTCTCAAGCTTGCCTCCTACTGTCAAAGCTGTAGATGGTACAGTCAGATCACTGTGAAATACTAAACTTTTCCTCACAACATAGGAGAAAACAAATTTTCTCTCATTATTTGACTGTTCAGTCTTCAGACTGCTGGTGTGAAGGGACTATGTAGTGTGTGAAACCAGTAAATTGTTTGTCATTCTGGATTTGCTCAGAATGATTATGAAGGTCAAACCTTGTGGCTCTGGTATGCAACATATTACATGCAAGGATTGCATAGAGGGTTAGCCAGCAGCTGTGTCTGTACCTAGTCTTGGCCATGCAGACAAGGATTAAAGCGAAAGGTCAGAGGTCTCAAAATGATTGCTAACAGCACAAGAAATATGATTAGAAATCATTGATTAGAAAAAAACACCACAAATTGTTATATTGCTGTCATATCCCTTACAAAAGTGTGATATATGTGCTTCAGAGATGGGCTTAAAGGGATGATATAGTATTGGTAGACATGAGTATTGGGCTTTTAACTTTTCACGAGATACAAGTTTTAGTAATTACTTATGAAATAATACAGAGCATACCATTCTAAGAGGAATTCAAAGTTTATATGATGATGACAATCAGTTCTGGAATGGCTGTGACATCCAAAAATAAAGTAAAACAAAGCGATCCTAATAAAAGGTGGGTCCCACCTTTTATTAGGATTGCTCTGTACTATGGATATCTCAGACATTTTAAAACTAATTTTTCATCAAATAAACAGTGAATCCCTTCTGGAACTATGTGCTCTTTCACATAACCCTAACCCCCCCCCCCCCCCAAAAAAAAAAAAAGTGTTAGAAACCTGAAGTTAGGTCTCATTTGCAGATAAAATAAAAACCCATGCAACATTAGTGTTTCAAAATAGTTCTAAAATGTAAGTTAGGAATAGAAACAACCAAAGTAAACATTTGAACAAACATAATCCATGTTCAATATTGTTAGATATACAAAATGTGAATAATAGTTATGATAAAAATGTTTCCAGACTGAACCATCTACAGTTATATGGTTTAATGAGAAAATAGTGATATCTCCTTATATTTTAGGATTTATTGCAAAAACTTTATATGGTATGATGATTTGTGAACCTACACATACGCATCAGAAGTGATATCTTGAACATTTCCTTTTTACTTACTGCTCCCAAAGGTAAACAGGACCTTTAAAAGACATGTCCACCTTCATTATACAAAAGGATTGAGAGAATGCAGCAATATCAGTAGAACGGGTCTAGGGCAATTACCCCCTGGGCAATTATCCTGGACCCTTCCCCCATGGCCCTAATCCTAATCCTAATCCTGAACCTAATCCTAACCCTAACCCAAACTCCTAACCCTAAGCCTAAGCCTAACCCTAATCATTACTCTAACTTTACCACTTAGCAGTATTTAGCCAGGAAGGGGGGGGGGGGGGGGGATAATTGCCCTGATACGTAGTAGAACACATCAGTGAAAGTTTGAGGAAAATTGGACAATCTCTTCAAAAGTTATGAATTTTTGAAGATTCCATGCCGCCATCACTAGATGAGAAGAATACTACAGCTTGTGATGACAGGTGTGTAAAACGATATAAGGAAAAGAAAATGCAACATATTTTTGCTTTTCTCGTATAATGATAGAGCACTTGACTTGCCTCTTTCAGAAGGCAGGGGCAATAATATTACCACTAACATACATCTGTAGCGAGTTGAGGGAATGTGTACTTTTTCAAAAAATGAAATTTTGTGGAATTCTCTCTTACATTTTCCTTATAATCGTTCTGTATATGCATGTGACATCATACGCTGTAGCATTCTTGCCATCCAAAAGTGAATAACTTGAGTAACTTTTGAATGGATTGTTTGATTTCCCTCAAACTTACTGATATGGTCTGTTGATATTGCTGCATTCACTCAATCCACATGTATAGGATGGTGAACTTGTCCTTTAAGAACTGCATTTTCCATTATATTTCAAGAGGCTATAGCAACTTCCACAGTGAGAATTAGATATGCAGCAAATTTCGTATTTCATTTTATATTCCTTTGTGCTATCGATGTACTTCTTAAAGGAAGTCCGGACGATTTTGAAAAAAATTAACCAAAATCTACATAAATAAAGGACCATAATGACTAAGTTTCATTGAAAAAGACCCTCCCAACTCGCCACAATCGATTTTTTAGCATCACTAATTTTGAATCGTAACCGTTCGATTTCTGTACGCCGGCGAGAAAGATCACGTGACAGCGTGACGTTTCATCCTCACATTGCTTTTTGCTTGGAGCGTCAGCTGGCTCGGGGAGCCCTGCTTGAGCAACGGTGATACGGGCCAAGCGAAAGGTAGTAGCGTACCGCTCAACAGTCTCTGACCACACAGCGGATGCACGTGGCATGATCTATTGCTTCATTAAAAAAATGCCGATGTGTCAAGTGTTAGGGTGTTGTCAATACTTCAACTTTACTAGCAAGTCTTCAAATTGAAGAAATATTTCGATTTTAAATTGATATCTATCCACGATACTACCTTTACATGATCCTGAATGCTACAACACGCAGCCCGATTACGCTGTGTGTATTGGGCTGCTGGTCGTAGTTACCGGCGCGGCGCGGCGGCGGTACCAAGCTGCGCTGGCGTTTCTTCCTCGGTTCAAGTTACATGTATACTGTCGTATTTTATCACCGTCAGACACACTTTTCAACAGTCTCGGACAACAAAAGAGGCAATAATTCTGACATTGACAGACTGATTTCAGATTGTTCACACTCAGAAGTCGAAAAAACGATCGCGGATTGTGATAGCACTTGGCAGCAGCAGACGTAAATGTATGCCTGCACAGCCCGACAACAGCTAATGCATTGTAAGTGATGGGGTGGACACTAATAAGTACGGCAGTATTATAATACATACATATTTCAATTTAAACGAAAATGTTATAGCATTGCAACTATTTTACATTAATCTTTGAAGATTTTATATAGATATATAACGAAGATTATTTGAATAAAGGAATACAGCGTTTGGCAACAGCACTCCTAAATCGGTGTACGGTCTCCTGCAGTAGCGCCGACAAGGCACACCTATGCAGGCATGCAGATACCGCCCGCAGTCAGCAGTGCAATGGGAGATCGATGCGTAGCTGGGCTTCGCTCGCGGTGCTCTCAGCTGAGGAAACTGCGCCCGATACGTCACGCGCAATGCATCCTGGGACAGATAGTACGAAGGGCAGCTCGCGACGGATTCGAACATGAAGAATTACCTTATTTAAAAAAAAAATCATAGTAAATGTATCTGATGGTCTTTTCTCGTCGGGAAAAGGGTAATAGGTTCATGAAATATTGTTCTTTACACACGAAACGGCTGATAATCGTCCGGACTTCCCCTTTAAAGTCTTATAAACTTCAAATCATTATTCCATTTAGACTGTGCCCCATTGCATGTGATGATCAATACATTTTTCTTCCTTTTAAGTTCTATAACCTTGAATCACTTGACCATTCTACAATCAAAATCACTGCTGACTTGGATATGATTAAAGATGGCTGTCGACTCTCAACATACAGTAAAAGTGGAAATTATAACGATGTTGAAATTTTCGCGCATTTCTCACAACCAGAAGCTGGCGCGAAAATAAAAGCAAGGGAATATTTTTGCTTGCCATCTGTTCCAGTAGTAGGCGTCTTGATTCTGTGGAATAAAAAACACCTGAAACTCTTCTCAACTGGCCGAGCACAAAAAATTAGTAGCGTGAAAATATCCACTTTTCTAGTATTTGAATGAATGCAGTTCTTTAGAATACGCATGGTATATATCCCTCCTAACAACATTCCAGAAAAACAAAAATTGTTGAAAAATAAAATTTGCTCTGGCTAACTACAATGTATAGGGGCCTACTTGAAAAAGAATCTGTTCAAACGACTCAAGCATATATAATGTAGATTGAGCAGCATGATGGTTACATAATAATACCTGAAAGCACCAACAGTTGTCCTAAATCTGCTTTGCATCTAATTACATCTAGTGATGTATTGTTACTGAGCATTAAAACAGTGAAAGATTACACAAATGTTTTCTTTTTGTGGCATTAGTAGGAATTTGTTACATAAATATAGTTGTAGTCGTGTATATGTTTATAAGCTGTGTATTTATCATAGAGCAAGCACAAAATCCCTGCTGGTGGTACCCTTTCATACCCCTTTTATACTGGGCACGACTTTAAGCTCGCTTCTGAAGCGAGCTAACTTTAGCTCGGGCCAAGTCCTTTTATACTGCCATTCTCGACCACCCAAGGTTACGTGCGAGACCAGACCTATCCCCCCCCCCCCCCCCCATTAGCTTGCTGTCCTTCCAATGAAGGCAAAAATTCAGTGATAGTTTTCATGCTTACTTACGAGTACAAATTCAGTTCCATATGGTACGTTACTCGCAAAATTCAACCAGTCATCGTCATATACATAGTATACATGTACTGAGCTGGTCTTTTTTTTTTTTTTTTACGGTTTAATCATGTCGTTTGCTAGTTCAAAGAGTTCATTGCATTGAGAGTTATACCCACGTGTACCGAACAGCGAACACACCAATTCGCTGCGTAATACACAGCGTGCCAGTGGCAACAGTGTACAGCAGTAAACATACATATTGGTAACCCGGAAGCACCATACACGCTTTCCGGTCACGGGTCAGTAAATTTAGCTGTGGCTAAACTCTTGAACCTTTTATACTCCAGTTAGCTCGGACCTGAAGCTGATTGATCCACCCCCCTAGAGCGGACTAACTTTAGCTCGAACTAACTATTTTTCGACCTTTTATTCCGAGAGTTGTTCACTTTAGGTCCGCACCTGAAGGGAGCTAACGCCCAGTATAAAAGGGGTATCAGAGTCATAACTTAACTGTTTGATTTACTTTATAGGCTTTGAGAAAAAGGACATTTCTCTTGTATAAATGTTTTGTAGTTGTCTTGTCACAATTTTAATTTGATGAAGAAGATGCAAGAGGATGAATAAACGGTGAGAAGGTTAAAGTGTATCTTTGGCCAAAAAATTATTTTGGATATGTGAAAGAGACACATTTCAGTAATCCATTGCACCATCTTTCAGAGAAAATAGGTCATTAATTAGTGATATAATATGCATCTCAAAGTTTCCAAACACACTGTGCTCTGGGAGATTCAGGAACCGCTGTGGTTCGGCAACTCACTGCAAACAATAGGGTTTGTTGTAGTCTTGCCTCCGAGACCCATTGTGTTTAGAAACTTTCAGATGCATTATTTCACTAATTAATGACCCCTTTTCTCTGAAAGTTGGTGCAATGGACTACTGAAATGTGTCTCTTTCGCATATCAAAAATAATTTTTTGGGCAAAGATACACTTTAAGGAAAGTGAATGTTGTGTTTGTCCACGTGGGCATTGATGTACTGCAAGTGTGATTTGTTCACCCTATAGATGCAGAGTGAACTTCTTCTGTATTAGCAGCTCTGCATTATTGCCACCCCTTTCTATATCATATGTCAGAGCCATGATGATGAAAGGGCATGCTCTACAAAGCAATACATCATACATACATGTATGGATGAAATGAGTACAATGTTATGTAGCTGTCATTTGTATGATGCACCTCTTGACCCCCGGGAAAGGTGCGTCATGGTCGCGTCAAGTACCACCAATTTGATGACGCGTGGTACCGTCATGGGAGCAAAACGTCTGTCACAATACTGACCCATATGTGCGTCATAGTCGGTCATTTAACCAGAGTGTGTCAAAAAGGTTCATTAATAGGACCGTCATGTAATTTTGCGAGGCTTCTTGCATGGTATCCCTCCGTAACAGAATAAAACAAACTAGCGATCGCGAGCCGGCCGAATTCACCGGCTCCTGAAAATGCGAAAATGACACAATTTTCATTCAGTTTTATTATAACATACTGATACTCAGTTCATTCTCGTATGTCTTCTTTTTCTATCTGATGTCAAACTAAAGGTCTTTTCAGAAAGTTTGAGCACAAATTTGCTCCAAAACCACACTACCAAACACGATTTGTGATTAAAATCATCGCATACACGCCCGCGGCATCGCGAAGCTCGCTATCCTTCAATCGCTCTCACTATAGTGTAGCATCGACCGTCGACCGTGGAATCTGCAGCAAAACCACGTGCATGATGTGGACCATGTGGTACATGTATACAGTACAGGCATACATATGTATACGTATACAGAAGACGAGGCATGGCAGAGGCCAGGCCGCGATTATTTTTTCCATAACCTTAACGTGCCGATCGACACATACAAACGATTATGAAACTACTGAGAGTCTATTAAAACCTATATTAACTTAAAATAGTAAATTCTATTTAAACACTAGCCATATAAACCATGTACCTAACTTAGGGTTTAATGAGGTTCGTGTTCAAATAGGCAGGGGCTTCAATCAAGCTGTTTTCGAATCGGGGAAGGGGAGGCGGGAGGTTACGGAAAAAATTACTGTGGCCAGGCCGTAATTTCGCGAAACTAGATAGTTCGAGGACATGCCATAGCAACGTGTATATCAAAACACGCGTTTCTATGGGATGTCCAAGAACTGTAATACTTTATGCATTTTATTTCCCATGTTTTGCATTTTATTCTTTGATATTATTTTGTATTCATATATGTATATTCTGTTTAATTGCTTTTTTTTGATATGCATACACGTGGCCCCATTGTAATTCAGCCACGTATCTACAATGGACTTTTACCATGCTTGAATAAATATGAATAAATACAAATGAAATCAAATTTCAATCTTTAATCCACGCCTACAGGCAACAGAAACAAGCAAAAGTAAACAAACAAACACACATCAACAAACAAACAAAAAAACCCGCAAACGTACGCGCCGTGAATCGAGCCATATAGTCTAGGCTAGGGTGCAAAACGAAAACTAGCCATCGGGAAGCGCGCCATACCCTAGGTTTAATAATATATAGCGCTCGCATGCATGAATTAAATGAAAACTAGCCGTCGGGAAGCGCGCCAGGCTAAGGCGCTCGCGTACAAAACGAAAACTAGCCACTGCACTGGGACATGATCATTCAGAGCTCTGCAGCATTCCAGTCTGGTATGTACCGCAAATAACGTGCATCAAGGGTCAGTCATTTTCACGAAGAGGTGCGTCACCATTTTGCATGGTTAATGCGTCAATGTCTCATAGAGGTGTGTCACTTTTTGTGAGGGAGGGTACGTTATGGTACTTAAAAGGTATTACGCACATTGATACTTTGACACACCTATCCCGGGGGTCAAGAGGTGCGTCATACAAATGACAGCTGCATTAGTCTATAGATAGTGCGTGTACAGACAGTACATGTTCTTGAAAGTGCACATCCACTTTCATATACACAAAGATTGAGTGAATGCAGCATGCATGCAGTAAAACACATCATGAAAAGTGGGAGGAAAGTCGGACAATCCATTCAAAAGTTATGAATTTTTTAAAGTTTCTGCACAATCACTGCTGGATAAGAAAACAACTACAGTGTATGATGTCACATGCGTAGAAAGACATAAGGAAAATATAAAGAGAATTCGACAAAATACAAGTACACATTCCCTCTACTCGCACTGCCATATGTTTGTTAAGGGTTATGTTATTCCCTCTGCCTGAAAGAAGCAAAGTAAAGTCCTCTATTATGTGAGAAAAGTGAAAATATGATGAATTTTCTTTATACTTTCCTTATATCTTTCTACACACATGACATCACAAGCTGTAGTAGTCTTCTCATCCAGCGATGGCAGCACTGAAACCTAACAAAATGTGTAAGTTTTGAATGGATTTTCCCCAAACTTTCACTGATGTGTTCTACCATATTGCTGTATTCTGTCATTACGTGAAGGTGGACTTGTCCTTGCCTGCATCCTTGTCTGCATCCAGACAATAAGTACCCATGCAGCCATCATGCTGTTTGGTTTACTGCACAAGCATGTATATGATTACATACCGTATAATGTATCTCATGTTCATCTTACACGTGGACAATTTGAGTAGCTACATGAAGAAAGAAACAGATACATCACACACTCATCATCATTACTCTAACCAGGGAGGTGAGCTGTTTTCACTGTATAATAGCATGGAGTTTTAGTCCACTCTTTTCATGTAATGCTGACCTCTCGTGGTTTGCCCCAGGTGACCAGCAGTTGTCAGCAAATGATATCAACCACTGACATTGTACCGTATGTAAATGGTGGGGGTTGGTCAGTTAACATCTTCCAGAGATTCCTAGTACACCTCTTCAGTTAAAAAAAAAAAAATTATATAGTTAACCCCCGCCCCTTGCAAATTATCACAATTTATTTGAAGAATCCAGGAACAACTACAGCAATTTGTTAAAACTAGCATGATTCCACCTCTCATTCAATTGTCATATTTGTCATGAATATAAAGCCCTTTATTCACATGACAGTGAAGGTCATTGAACCTGAACACTGACCAATTGTTAAACTTGAACCTTCTCTGTAAAAATGTCCAAGCTACTTTTGTACCAAGTACCAAGTACTGAAAGGATTGGCCAATTATTTTTGGAGATACTACTACATATTTGAGCACAAAATATGTTGATGATGAAAAACTGAATATATGTAACATTTATGACCGTCCACTGTTGTCATTTAGGGCAAACATTTGCTATTTCATATCCATCATTGCCTGTTAATTTAACCCGTTGAGGACGGGTCCCGAGTATACTTGGGCAGGTCTCTATGGGTAATGCCTGTTGTAGCAAAATCAGTCCGTCCTCAACGGGTTGACTGCTGGTCATACCTAATCAAAGTTTTGGGAAATGACATCTTTAACTCTTTATGTGCTATAGTGTTAAGCCCCTTTGTGCCACTTTATTCTGAGATAGCAATGTACCCTAGTCATGTTTTGGGAAAAAGTTGTTTTTCAAGTCTATGTAACTGTTGTAGATTTTTGTTACGCTGGACATGTAATGAGCAAAGTAGTAGAGAAATTTCCAAGCTTAGCTTTGATGTAAGTTGTATGACAAGTTTATGACTGCTTTTCTTTCAAATGACCAGTCACTACATTATTGTATAAGAGGCATGACTTTTGCACACAAAACAGTGACAGAAACTTAGAACGAACGTACTTGCAAATTCAGTAGGGAATACGTTACTCTTGATAATCAATCACCACATAAAATGCAAGCTACAAACATATACTTATAACAGGAATGAAATCACAAGAAACGCTTTCAATTCACTGCAGCATTTGGCGATTTATCGATCAGTTTGGGCGGGTTTGTGGGTTTGGGCAGAATATGTGAAGTTGGCATGCCGTCGACTGAGTTGGGTGTGCGAACGTGGTACGCAAAGAGTTAACCATAAATAGTTCATTTTGCCCTGTCTCCAAGCTCAGGGAAGCAGTCAGGGAAGCGCTCGACTTTTCAAGATCATGTGAAACACTACTACATGTATTTCGAGATCAGTGTGTTCAGTGTAGCGTGGAAGAGTGTGGTGGCCATTGCTTCTTGCTCTCTTTACAGCGGTTTTTATGCCTCCGCCACAAAGTGTCGCCGGAAGCATTATGTTTTCGGGTTGTCCGTCCGTCCGTCTGTCCGTCGTAGCGTCCGTCCGTCCGTCCTTCCGTCAGTAATCAATTTTGTGGACAGCATATCTTAAAAACTGTGAGAGGTATCCTAATGAAACTTGGCATGTATCATGATATGTAAGAGTGAGCAAAGTTGTGCCTATCAACTTTGGGGCGCACATGCTCAAGGTCAAATGCTCAAAATTTCACTATTTCCCCTATATCTATGCAATGCCTGGAGGTATTTTCTTGAAACTTGGTGTATACATGAACTACCAAATAAAGATTCCCCAGAGAGAGCGTTGGGTCATGAGGTCAAGGGTCAAAGGTCAAGTGAAAATGTTGAAATGTCACGTTTTTCTCCATATCTCACAAATATTTCAAGGTATCTTCGTGGAACTTAGTATGTATGCATGTACTGACTGGCAGTGATCATGTAGGGAATTTATGGGTCATGGGTCAAAGGTCAGGGGTCAAAGTTCAAAGTCAACTCATCAAAATGTTATTATTTCTCTCTTATCTATGCAATGCCTGCGTGATTTATTTTTCTTGAAACTTAGTGTATGATGCATGTATTATCCAATACAGATTCTCTTGGAAGTTTCTTACCAAAAGGTCAAAGGTCAAGTGAAAGTGCTAAATTTCACTTCTTCTTTAAACTTATAAAAGGGTTAAAAGTTGGGTACAAATCCTCAAATCCCCAAATACCTGCACTCTTAGACAGTATAGCCATTCATCCAAATAAACCTAGTTCAAGGAAAGTGAACGCTCAATGCATTTGTGACAAACCTGTCATTCTAATATTTTGCCAGTTAAAATATGAAACTGTCATCACATATTGTCGAGACATTGTGCTATAGATCTATTCGGAGAACCATGCATTAGGGCGGAGGCATACCAGTCGCCATAGCAACATTTCTAGTTGTTTAAATAAAAGGGTGCATTTATCTAAAAATGTTCTGAGGCAGAATCACCATCCTAAACGCGTTTGAGGCTTTTTCTAGGATTAGATAAACGCAACCATGTTTTCAAATGTGTTTAGAAACGCCGTTTTTAAGCACCAATTGAAGGGCATTTTGAAACGTGTTTGAGACCACAATCGCCATTCTGCGAGTAGATAAACGCAATGCCGATTTCAAAATGCGTTTATATCTCAAGGTCAACTCCCAGCTGTTTCTGTTTGTGTTTTCTACCCATTACTCGTGTGTGAATGATGAGGCATGAATGGTGGTATGCAGTTGACCTTTACTTCCCGGGTCGAACGGCACAAAGCAGCTACACAGTGACAACACTTGAATCGCGATGTATGATTGTTAGATAAATGCTGCACCCTTAGAATTGCGTTTCAAACCATGTTAGCAAACACCATTCCAGACGCATTTTAAATGTGATTCTCTCTCTCAAGTGAGATAAATGCCGCCGAAATACTCTACATAGCTTGCAGTCCCGGCTACAAGAGTGAGTGTCTCATGAGGATCAATGGTAGACAGTATACATGCAGTACCATGCTCTGTACTATCTATCATAGTTATGGGTAAACTCGGCCTAGCGGGTAAACTCAGCCCCCAGCGCGCACATTACAACGGATGGCCAAGTTTACCCACTAGGTTGAGTATACCCATAACTATGGTACATTGTGCATATGTGGTCTGTGATCACCAGCTACGGCTATAGTTCCCCCCCCCCCCTCTCTCCCTCCCTCCCCCTCCATCTCTATCCCTCTCTCCTCTATCTCTCCCTTTCTCTCTACCAATCTCTCCCTCCTCCTCTCCCTTGCTCTCTCTTGTGGACACACAATTTTTGCTGCAGGAAAAAAAAAAAACCTGAATGACAGCGGCTAAAGGGAAGGCTAAATCTGTTATTATTTGAAAACTAACATGGGATTGTCTCCTTTACTGTAAAAGTGGTTTCTTTCGCGGTGGTTTTATTTTCGCGCTTTTTGCGCTTTGAGGTTGAACCGCGAATTTAACATCACGCGAAAATGTTTTGAATTCGTCGCTTGTACAATGCTATCAATACCGACCGCGAATTTAAGCACACGCGAAAAAGTCCGCACCGATGGAAACCGCGAAAGTTTCTGTATGCGAAAGAAACCACTTTTACAATATTGAAAAGCATGAAATCATCATGGCAGTGCATTTTCTTGGTTCAAGAATACATGAGAAATTTGATTTTTTTTTTCATATATCAGTTTGCATATAAAAAATGAGCCACTGTATTGGCTATCATGCCTCCGCCACGAAGTGGTGCCAGAGACATTATGTTTTCGGGTTGTCCGTCCGTCCATCCGTCCTTCCGTCCGCCCGTAATCAATTTTGTGGACAGCGTAACTAAAAAAACCTCTTGAGGTATCATAATAGAACTTGGCTTGTATGTGTATGAGGGGGTGAAGTTGTGCCTATCAACTTTTGTATGCACATGCTCAAGGTCTAAAGTCAAGGTCAAATGCTCAAAATTTCATTATTTCCCCCATATCCATGCAATGCCTGAAGATGTTTTCTTGAAACTTAGTGTATATGTACTACCCAATTAAGATTCCTTGGTGAGACTTTTGGGGTCATGAGGTCAAAGGTCAAAGGTCAAAAGGTCAAGTAAAATTTTAAAATTTTCCTTTTTTCTCCATGTCTTGGAAATGGTTCAAGGTATCTTCATGGAACATAGTACTGTATGCATGTATTGACTGGCAGTGATAATGTAGGGAATTTTGGGTGCATGGGGTCAAACTCTTCAAAATGTTACTATTCCCCTCATATTTGTGCAATGCCTGCAGGATTTTTTTTTAACTTGGCCTACACGTATCAACCAATGGAGATTCTCTGGGAATTTATTATTTTTTTTTGCCAGAAAGGTCAAAGGACAGAAGGTCAGAGACCAAGTGAAAGTTCTGAACTTTACTTCTTCCTCCCTATCTCAGAAGTGGCTCATGTTATCTTGAAACTTAGTACATATGTTCCGCCTGACAGTGATTCTCTAATAAATTATAGGGTCAAAGGTCAAGGGTCAAAGGCTAGGTGAAAATGGTAACAATTTACTATTCAGGACATAAATTGCAATTTTTCTCCATACCTTGAAGATTACTCAATGCATACACTTATAAAAGGGTCAAAGTCAAGTAGAAGTCCTCAATTCCCCAAATACATGCTCTCGAAGGTGAACATTCAACACATTTGTGACAAACATATCATTTTAATATTTTGCCAATTATGCGAAACTGTCATCACACATTGTCCACATGTATTGTAGACCTATTAGTACGGTCTGCTATGTCGAAATATTGGATCCCATGAGATTTTCTTGCCAAAATTGATTTTTTTAGCGAACTTGGTCAATTTGGGGCTGCTGAATACAAAAAATATTTGATTCCATTTTTTTTTCAACCACGTCTTCAGCCGCCATTTTGAATTTCAAAATGGCTGCCATTGCAAAATGTATTTTCTCATAATGTGAGCGTCATAGAAGGTTCAGATTTGATGCAAAAAGCATGTTTATGATGTCAGACATTCTGATACACCATTTTCTGATATTGTAGATTGTTTAATACAATTTGAGGGCTGCCATCTTTAAATTCAAAATGGCTACCATAGCTAAATGTATTTTTTACCTGTATCTCAGGTTGTAAGCATTATGGAAAGTATGAATTTGGGGCAAAAAGCATGCTTATGATGTCATACATGCTAATATATATATCTTTGTTTTAAATGATGGATAATTTTGGTGGGCGGCCATCTTGAAATTCAAAATGGCCACCATAGCAAATGTAATTGGGCCTATATCTCATATTGTATACATTGTTCTATTCATTGGGGCAAAGAGCATGCGTATGCTATCAGACTTTCTGAAACAGCTTTTTCTGAAATGATGGTCCATTTTGATATTTTAGATGGCCATATTGAAATTCAAAATGGCCGCCATACCAGAATGTACATTTTGACCCATATTTCATGTTGTAAACAATACAGAAAGTTCACATTTCGGGCATAAACCGGGCTCATAATGTTGAACATTCAGATGTACTTTGATCCCCTCCCTCAAATTGCAGATCATTTTTGAGGCTGCCACTTTATCTTTCAAAATTGCTGCTTTCAGCTAATATCTGTGGTTACAAGCAACTTTTAGGCATATCAATGTTTATGGTGGTGTACATTGTACATTCTTTTACAAACACACACACACACACACACATAGTTACATACATTCATTAATTATGGATTATTCGCATTGGCTGCCACTCTTGAAATTCAAGATGGATTTCGACCCATATTTGGTCCTGTAAGATCTTTACCCTGCAAACTCAAGCATGCTGGAGCAATTTCCTGTAGGACCTATGTGCAGTTCAATCACTTCAATAAATAGTATTATCATTGCATAGGAGGGACTGCTTCCTGTAGGTACACTGCCATGTTGAAATAAGAAATGGCTGCCATGGGAAACATTCATTTAATTGCATTTGGGTAAAGCTTGTGAATGGGAAATCATGTGATTCTGGTGTCAAAGCAAATGACTTTCAAAAGTGCCCCAATAACTGTGTCTGAGTTCAAAATAAACAATATTAGCCGTGTACTAGAAAATTTATTGGAAATTTACTTAGTTAATGCCTTCTGGGCTGTTTTTTAAGTCACAGCACTTGTATAGGGCTGTACACAGGGGAGAATTGGTTCTAAATTGGTTCTAAACAATGACTAAGTTGCATTTCTTGCCATATGAACATGATAATAAATTTTGTGGCTTCCATTGGTGTAGGAAGCTCAAAGCATTTACTTGCACAGTTTATGTATATCAGCTGGAAATAACTGCAATGTACCATAATATATTCCCCTGTAAGTAGAGGCACAAATTAGGTTGTGAAGGTTTAAGAGGTTTGTTCTCTGGATGTGTTGTATCAAGACTCTACAAGAGCAAAGCAGGAGATTGTCCAGGTTGAAGTCATCCACGCCCAACTTCTGGAAGGCATGGACTGTGTCATTGCACATTCTGCATGATTCAAGGCTTAGAGAATTCTTGATCCCTCTGCTCTTTGTTTGAGACATCCTCAAATTTTCAACTTCAGCCTGCGCCATGAAAGGCATGACCAAGCAGACCTTTGTTCTTCGCAACAATTTGCAGAACATGATCTCAGAGACTCCAACCCCAAGCACCTTCTGATCTGGAGATTCTCCCGCCCAAAACCCCTAGAAAACGGGAGACTCTAAGTTGATGTGTGCGAAGCGCGAAGATCCTATAGGTTCTAGATGCTCTCTGGTGCTATCTAAGGCTTATTTTTTCAACATACGATAGCAATACGTAAGAAATCCTTTCCAACGGGAGACACAGAGCCAGGGCAGGAGAAATTAAATCTCAAGCGGGAGAACGGGAGATTTTGCAAAAATGGGTTTTTCGGCGGGAGATCTCCCGTCGAAAACGGGAGAGTTGGAGTCTCTGTGATCTCTCAACAATGTCAATTGTACTTTATCATCTCCTTTTCCAGTGATGGAGCAGACAACATGCGATGCAGTATTAAAAGTAAAGCAAAGATCCATTAGGAGAATGGAAATGTCAGTGTCTATACATAATAATCATCAATATATTCCATGTCGCTCTTGAAGTAGCATCTAATACATGCAATGGAATGAAGATATCTGCTTCATCGTTGTGACGGGTGACAGCTCCCATGACATCTTTGATGAACCCTTTGTTTCTTTTTTTCCCGTTCTGTGTCAGATGGAATTGACTGATCAGTATTTCAACTTTCAGGCTGATTATTTGGCTCAGTTTTGTGGGTTTTTAAGGCATGGGTATGAAAAATGAACATTTGTTAGTGAGAATGAGGAGAAGGCCATGAAATTGTGAGATGAAGAGTGATTGTGGAAATGAATTATTTAGAACAGTAGAACTTATAATTTCCGATAATTGTATCGTCCAGTAATGACTGGATAATGACAGGTCTATCAGACTGTATAATGTACTGGTAGAAGTGTTATAAGAAGGCAGTGGTCCTCTTAAAGGAACTGTACAGTACTGGTTGAGGTAGGGATTCATGTTTTGAACATTCCTAAGTGAGATAATGAAAAGCCTCTTATGAAATATGAAAGAGCATGTAATTCTAAGAAGGATTCAACGTTTATTTGATGAAAATTGGTTTTCAAATGGCTGAGATATCCAAAAAAGTGCTAATAATAAAAGGCGACATGCCACAACTTTATTAGGATTTCTTTGTTTCACCTTGTTTTTGGATATCTCGGCCATTTCAAAACCGATTATCATCGAATAAACTTTTGATACCCCTTAGAACTGCATTCCCCCTTACATCTCATAGAGTGGTTTCTGAATATCTCGCAAAATGTTAAAAGCTAAATCTACACCTCGACCAGAACTGTACACACCCTTGAAGCTTAATGACTTTTACATGGTGTATTTCAATTGCAAGAGCTGAATATCTGGCCTTTCTCATATCATCCCAGACAGATTTTTTTTTTTAAATTCTTTCAGATACAAATTCTTAGTGCAGAACATGGAAACTTCCCTTTTCATCTCTTTCTAGAATATTCTGCTATAATGTTTCTGATACCTGATTGCCAAACACCACATTCATCAGTTTCAGTGCAGTGACCATGACATTTTTTAGATTACACTACTGTGATGGTGTTCTAGATTGTTGAGGAATTCTGATGCATCCAAAGAGCCACAGAACTGAGCTATTATTGCTCCTTTGTAGTTTTAGAATCATTGTGGGTACAGCAGTAAGCATCTTGCAAGTCTTGATAATTGAGGATGACCCACACAAGGGCAATCAGGAAAAGCCTACTCATTGGCATTCCTTATTCATTCTGTGTTATTCCAGAAATACATCCTGCAAATATGAGCTCCCTGATGAGTTGTTTCATTTTGTGGTCAACAAACAAGCTTGTGAATGGGATGCCTGGTAGGGTGACCATTGCATTTCTTGGCATCGCGAGACTTTTCCTTGTTTGTCTTCATTCTCTCGAGGCAGCATCAAGTTTTTGAAGATCACCTTTAATCGTATCAATGCTTGCTTTTGTACAAATATTTAATAACTGGGATTAAATATAACTATTAACGAGGTTCCACGACACCAAAAAATGTTTTGCCTGAGAGGCAAAAACAAATCACGTGTACGTGAACCACATACCCACTTGGCTATTATGGGACGTGGGATGTAACCCTTACACGCTTGCCCACACTTATGGGAAGTGGTATGGGACTCCTTCCCCCCCCCCCCCCCCACGCAGTTTTTGCCCCTCAGGATGGCATGATGACGTCATTGGAACCTTGTCCTTACAGTCTGAATTAATGGCGGCCATTTTGAATCAAGAGATGGCGGTCGTTCTGCGTGACCTGAAAATGAATTCGATGTAACTAGGACAATTTTGGCAAATTCATCTATGGCGCTTACCACAGTATTTTATATGTGACCCGCTACAACAAAAGGATCCTAAAGTCGGGGGAGAACAATATTCTGAAAATTGTGTGACGTTATTCCCTTACTCTTCTACTTTAATTGCATATATAGCACAACCCATAAAAGTACACGGTTGCGGAGATATCAACGATTTTATTAGCGCATGTCAAGTGGTTGAGGAAATCAGAGTTTCGAGAAAAACGCCTTCAAAGTTTTCCTTCCGACGCTTTCATGATCAACGGGAGGTGAGACAGTTTTCAACACTTGACAATAGAAGGCATGCTCCTAGCGACCTACGCAATGTTCATTCAAGCTTAGTGCCAGCGGTCTACGCACGGCCAATCAGTAATCAGGATGCCACGCACTGACCAATGAGATCACTCCCTCGTTGCTAGGGGCGGAGTGTAGCTGCAGCACTAAATCCAAATCTTTGGACACCTTTCTGTAACAGGTTGTACATTAAAAGTCGGAAAATCATGGCCCAGAAAAACGCTGATTTCTTGCCTTTCCTATTATCATTTAGCTTCGAAATTTCGGCAGATGATAGACAAAACATCAGACTACAGAATTATGCCAAAAACAGAAATCCGATTGTTTTGACCAATTTTGATGATATGACTTCAAACTCGTTTTTCTCTGTTCAGCCGTCAGCGACTTTAGGATCCTTTTATTGTAGCGGGTCACATATGTTTTTCTATGGCCACCATCTTAAATTTCAAGATGATGGCCCATCTAATGATCGACAATAGGAAACAGCTGTACTGGAACGTTGGACCCAACAAGAATGTGCATTACAAATACTGAAAATTTGATGCTCTTACAGTAATTGCAGCATGAGATATGGGTAAAAAAAAAACCGCTATGGCAGCCATTTTGAATTTCAAGATGGCAGCCTATAAATTGTATCAAAACAATCCACA
Source organism: Diadema antillarum (assembly GCF_040938485.1). Classification (NCBI taxonomy): domain Eukaryota; kingdom Metazoa; phylum Echinodermata; class Echinoidea; order Diadematoida; family Diadematidae; genus Diadema; species Diadema antillarum. Next base: position 2,678,991 of record NW_027271164.1, on the reverse strand, counting down.
ATATCAGAAAATGATATATCGGAGTGTCTGACATCACAACCATGCATTTTGCACTGCACCAAATTTGAAGCTTCTACAATTCTCACTGTATGAGATATGGCTCAAAATACTGTTTGCTATGGTGGCCATTTTGAAATTGAAGATGGCAGCCTACGAATTGTATCAAAACAATCCACAATATTACAAAAAAAGATATACCAGGGTTTCTGACATCACAACCATGCATTTTGCACCAAATTTGAAGTTTCTACATGCTCACTTAATGAGATATGGATGAAAATGCAGTTTACTATGGTGGCCATTTTGAAATTCAAAATGGCGGCTGAAGATGTCGGAAAAAATGGAACCAAAGTTTTTTGGATTCAGCACCCCCAAATTGACTAAGTTAGCCAAAAAAATCAATTCTGGCATAAAAATCTCACGGGATTACATAGTAGCCTCTACTATATTGGGAGAATCATGCTTTTGAATATGGCGGAGGCATACCAGTCACCATAGCGACATTTCTAGTTTCAAAGGATTATTGTTGAGGGTATGTCACAGACAGAAAAGTCATTGCCATTCACTTTGAACAGTCTCGCTCAACATGGAGATTCTCGGCGATTACGTAATACCACGTTCTTTCACGACTTTCCATGATGACGGCCTCTCCTGGGAAATTGAGGGTTTCCCTGACTGGCAGTAGTGAGATTTTGTGAGAATGGTTGGGCAGACGAACAGATGGACTGACAATCTGAAAAAAAGTAGTTCCTCTGACACCCTTCAGATGGAGGCATGATTAATCTGTGCAGTTTGATTACTCAATTTAAGAATGTAGATTGAGTACCGGTACTTTGATCAGGGTCATATTTCTGGACAAATGTTGTAGTGCCATATGGTGTGCATTGCTATAGGGCTGTACAGGACTGGAGTGCATTAGTTCTGAACTTCTGGGTCCCGTTGCATAAAACTTTTTTAGCAACCTTAAAAAATTCAGGTTGGGATTTGCCCAACCTGAATTTTTTAAGGTTGCTAACATAAGAATGTAAAATCCGTTGCATAAAAACTCTGGTTGGGAGCTTCCAACCGGAATTTTGTGATTTCAACCGGAAAAAAATCCGGTTGGAGTTTTATGCAACGGGCCCCTGATCTAAGGTAGATGTTGATTAAATATGAATGATCTAGGCAGCATGGCTTAAGTTGTGAAGACAAATCTGACAGTAACAATGTGAATTTCCAATCATTTTGTGGCAGGGGACACCCAATTTTGATGAGTTAACCCTTTATGTCCCCAGACATTTTTTCATCAGTCCCAAATCTTGTCCTACATGTAGATGTAAAGTTTTCCCAAATTAACCCACTCAGGTGTGGCAATGTTCCTCAGTCCAACAGGAATGCCATGGTATGGTATTACAGTAGGAATTTAGGTGGATTAGGTAATCTGTCTTCAGTGACAACTACTTTCCTAATGTCTGTGCCAGACTGTAAAGAAAACACTCAGGTAGTGTTCCAGTTGGTGGACAAAGCATGTTCATTGTAACACATCACTCAAAACTGAGAATTTCTGCCACCTAGGCTTTATCCAGCATCTTTTTTGCTTGCCTGACCCATTCAGTGAGCTATTATGAGCATTCATTGTCTGCCATCCATCATCCATCGTTCAAATACATTGTACAGTGCGTATAAAAACAAAGGTAATCCAACTTTGGAGGGCTACTATTTCACAATATTATTGTCAGCTATGGAAAACACAATGCTTTTTGTGAGGAAAGGGGAACTCTTCCTCTTTCCATTGATGCCTTATTATGTTGACAAATGTCAGGCATAACTGAGTACAGGAACTTCAAAGACAATGATGACAAATTGCACTTTTTCCTAGTTTGAGTGTTATCATGAAGAAACAATGCCTGTCTCACTGAATGAATGAGATCTGTCAATGAAAGTGGCCAAATCAATAGGCCAGCCTGCACTAATGCGGGTTTGTGTTTTAGGGTTTCTTATAACACTTTATGGTCCATAATCTTCAACATGGCCACTTGTCCGATAACTTGGCCTCTCCAACAAAGGCCAACCCAAACAGTCAATTTTTCTCGGTTCATATTCAACACATAGCTCACAGTGAAAAACCATGTCATGAATATGAAGAGAGAAAAATGGATTATAGGTTACTCTTAGTGGGAGTGCCCAACTTATCAATAACATGACCATGTCAAAGGTTATAAGAATCCTTGAACAGGCTGGCCTGTTAATCTGACTGCGTTCATTGACAGATCACATCCATTCAGTGAGACATTCATTGTTCCTTCACAATAACACTAAAACTTGGAAAATGTGCAATTTGCTGATGAACAAAACCCCGGCATTAGTGCTTTATAATAGTTCTTCAATGTGAGTTAGGGATAGAAACAACCAAAAAATGTATAAATTTGAATCGGTAAAATCGATGTTAAGTACTGTTCATTATATACACAATGTGAACAAGAGTTATGATAAAAGTGTTTCCAGACTAAACCGTTTACAGTTACGGTTTATTGAGAAAAATACAGATATCTCCATATATTTTAGGCTTTAACACGAAAATTTCATATAATAGGATGTTGTTTGGTGCAACAGACCTACACATATATATGCATTAAATGTCATATCTTGAAATCTTTTTAAATCACTGTTCCCACAGGTAAACAGGACCTTTAAAGTTTATGTACTGTACATGTATTATCCAATAGAGATTCTCTTGGAAGTCATTTTGCCAAAAAGGTCAAAGGTCAAAAGGTCAAAGATCAAGTGATAGTGCTGAACTTTACTTCTTCCTCCATCATATTAAAAACTTTCGGTCATCTGCGAAACCATGCTTCCGCGTGAACGCTACAACACGTAAAACGGATCAAAAATCGACGCATCTTTCCACAAAATCTGCCATAACTTTTAAACTGTTTAAGAAGGAAACTTGGGGCGCCCAGATTCTGAAAGCGGACACAGTAGGGATTATTTATGTGCATATATCATTATTGTGACATTTGTAGCAGTGACGAAATTTTGATCAGAAAAGTACCCGATGAGTAGATTTGTCTATGGCAAACAGTCCAAATTAGATGGATTTGAGCATATTTTGCCGTCTTGCAATTCTTCCACACGGGAGATCTCAAGAACGGAAGGTCGCAGGAACTTGGGGCGGACGGTTTCAGAAAGTAGAGATTCTGCCCATTTTTGTGATATTATAAGAATCTTGTTCATTAGTTGAGCAATCTGACGCAAATTTGCAGTAAAGCTAGACTACCTAGTCACAATTGCTGTCATAGGGACGTGTACAGTCCATACAGAACTATCACGTGACGAGACTACCAACGAAAATTTGAGCCGTTGACCTCCACTGTCTGCCGTCGTCAGCAGTGTGAATTCCTGTGATTTCAAACTTTTTTTTCTCGCCAAATATCATTTTCAATGCAATATCCAGATACATTTGTATGTGAGACATTATCTAGATACGTAGCAGCCTTATGAACAACATAACTGTTAAGTTGGGGAGCAAAAACAACCACATATATTCCACATTCCGTCTCATTTTTCGATGATGGCTCTAGTCGGACTGGTGCATTTCCTTCGGAGGTGGTAATAATGTAAGTAGTTGCAACGGTCGCTTGCCACCTGCTGTCTGCAATCGGGCGCTTATATACATGAGTTGTACACAGGTAAGCAACGGAAATAATGTTGTAAAGGAATGATAAGGTCCTAGACTATATCTCAACTGTAGATTTTACCCGATTTCTGTCGCCTACACACACAACACACTACGCGTGAAATTATGTGAACATGATTTCCCTCCACGCACGGTGCTGAAGGCCACCCCAATCAACGTGTCGACTAGCCATGCACCCCACACACACTCACTTTCACCAGCGTCTGCTACCTCGGATTTTCTGCGTGAATTAGGGCGAAAGTTTTCAATATGATCTTGTAAGTGGCTCAAGTTGTCTTGAAACTTAGTACATATTTATGCATATTATGTGTGACAGTGGCTGTCTTATGAAATTTAGGGTCTTAGGGTCAAAGGCCATGTGAAAATGGTAACAATTTACTATCTAATACAGAAATTGCACTTTTTCTCAATACCTTGAAAATTACTCAATGCATAAACTTATGAAAGGGTCAAAATCAAGTAAATGTCCTCAAATCCTCAAATACATGCTCTCCCATTCATCTAATTAAACCTACATGTACATTGTAGGTCAAAAAAGGTGAATATTCAACACATTTGTGACAAACATGTCATTTTATTATTTTGCCAATTATGGGAAACTGTCAATCACACATTGTCCACATGTACTATAGACCTATTAGGAGAAGCATGCATTATGGCGGAGGCATACCAGTCGCCATAACGACATTTCTAGTTTTGATATGCACTATATATTGCTTGTTGCTTATCGTCTGTGGTTGTGCATATTACTTTTTTCCTCCAATGTGGTTTTGACAACAAATGGCTGCAATTTGACCAAACTTAGCAGGAATCGGGGGGGGGGGGGTCATAGTTTGTACAAATGATGTTAGTACTCCTAGACAAGGTGCAATTACCCAAAATTATCTATATTCATGCAATATTTTATATTCTTCTTGTCTTCTTGAAAACTGGTGGCTGGATTATGACCAAAATTTGCAGTTGTGAATTGTCAATGATTGAGGGAATTATAGTGTGTTCAATCTTTGTGGAGCCTCCCATAGGGCCCATAGGATAGGGTTCATATATTAAACATTAGGAGGATGTGAACCAAGGAGTTTGCAGTATTTACTGAATCTCAAGACTTTTTAAATAGTTTGCCTCAGGGGGAGTTTGAAGATGAAGATGAAATGCGTAGGTCTTTTGGGCTGCGTTTATCAATACCCACTATCAAAGCGCATTACCTGTCATATCGTATTTCTTGAGTTGTTGTGTTTATATCAAATACTATGAGTCGATTGGGAGGTCTTGTCACTGTGCAGCTCCATTACGCAGTTTGACCCGATGAGCTGAGATGTGTAGTTAGCAGTGGTTGGCACGGGCAGGTCCGAGCCTATGCGTTTCTGGTTCAAACGTGTTTGCGATCACACTTTTCTCAGCATTTCAGAAATACATTTCTAACCCCAAAACAGCGTTATGCTTATCATCTGCCCAAAGGTTCCAATGAAACTTGTTTGGAAACTGGTAATTCTGCACCAGAAGTGAGTTGATTAACACACCCTTGGTTTGTTTGTTTTTCTGTTGTTGTTGTCGTCTGTTTGTTAGTTTGTTTGTTTTTTGTTTTGTTGTTTGGTTAGATAGTTTTGTGATGCAATGTCATAAATGGACAGAAAACCACCCACTTATGTTACAGAGTAAAAACCGGTTCTATTTTCTCCAAGGACTTACTAACAGGGGTAGGGTTGTGAAAGGGTTTTAGGTGTAGTTAGATTTGAGGATTAGGATTAGGGTTAGGGCTTTGTTTGTGGGTAGGTTTTGTGTTTGACCTAGCATGCAGATATTTCATGGTAGCAATTATTGCAAGAGCAAATGTCATGGAACCTCACAAAGAACCTTCTCTGTCATTTATTATTTTCATAGTGGAGTCAGAGAAAGGCCAGTGTAAATGAGTTCCAGCACTAGCTTCCTGTATATCACTTCCTTTTTGTTTGTGTTGATAAAGATTAAAACCACACTGTGTGTAATGAGGGGGTGATCTCAGCACTATCAACTGGCAATTAAATAGTATTTTGCTCAGTGGAACTTTTTAGGGTGAATTAGTACAGTAGGTTCTAGGTCAACACACCTATGATTTTACTAAAAATACTTCCACTATACCCTAAATCATGACACATTTGTCTTCAAGTAGACTTGTAGTTTGACTTGTAAGAGAAGGTAAAGAGAAAGTGGGAGGAGGGGTTGCACCTACATACAGCACCAGAAGATCTATAATATATATTTTTTTTCATATCATACATGAAATCATGTATTCCAAACTTTAGAAAGAAATGTATCAGGTATACGAATATTATGTTTCTGCATTATATCATGCATACTGGGTACACTGCACCAGTAGGTCATCCATGCATATTTTCTGTGCAGCCCTGGTGAGGGTCTGTAGAACAAACCCAATGCTTGGTCAGAACTGAATTGAAACGTAGCTGTGTTCACTGAAGCCTTCCTCTTCTCACATAGGCTTACTTCGTTTCATCGGGTGATCGCGTTCGGGTCGGGTGGTCGCGATACACGGCCTTTCGTAGATTATATGCCCTAATATACGAAGGGTCGGGTGGAGCATTTGAGAATTAGACCCCTATTTTTTACGAAGTATCGGGTAGAGCTTACCCGAATCTTCGAGAAAAAGCCAGTGTAAATTCACGAACGTTCGCGTGTTTTATCTCCGAATACGCGATTGTATTCCTATGTTTTTACTCTGAAAAAATTATCACAAGCGTTTGTATACAAGGCTAGCAGCACATAATGCTCGCCGTGCATAACTATGGCAAAGCGATACGCTCGCGTGCGATAAAGTGATAATGCAGGTTTCAATGGACGGCCATTCATATTGTACAGTATGCGCGGCGAAAGTTTTAGTCGTCTCGACTCGTGGATTACAACGATACTGGTCCTTCCTGTTCTATCTGGACATCTTGACAACATTGTTAGCGGCATTATCGTGGTTTCTGTCTCCACTCATTTCTTCACTGCTGGTTACAGCTAGCTCATACCACCTCCATGGACTTTATTGGGCTGAATCGTGATATCGGTCCCCTCTAGGTGCGTGTGTCTTTATACCATGTGCAAAGTCTATGGAGGTTGACAGCAGTCACCGCGCCGGCTGCACTATGACGAAATACAAATAATATACGTGTAACTAAATGGTGGTGAATGGAGTGGGGACCTATTTCAGGATAATGTCCTTTATTGTACAAAACCACATAGTATCATTTATGGAGACATTCTTTCAGATCACTGCGAATAATTGTGTTGTTTGACTGAAAAAAAGAATTCTTTTCAGATATGATCAGAATCTAGATAGGCCTACCGGTGCATGAAAGAATCCCTTCAAAATTTGATAAGATTGTGAAACCTTTTTAATCCCTTTCTGAAATGTTATTCAAAACTGATTAGTTTGTTTGGTTGGTCAAAGTAGACTCACAGAACTCTGATTAATTGGTTCAGTTCATGTTCTCAGCTTTACCATGTATATTCTATGTTCGACCCTATAGACTGTGCAACTCTTCATTATTATGTTAACGCTTATTAAATAGATTGCTCTTTTGATCGGAAGTTTAAATATTCATATTCTCCATCGATCCTGTAATGCTATTGCTTTATTTAGCCATAGAATTATGTTTCTGAGGATATTTTATACTCTTTTATTTGTTATTGCCATTTTTGTGCTATTTTGTGGCCTGTTTGATGTCTTTTGCTTTGATTTATTCACTGGTTTCGCCGTCCCTGATTCACCCGATACTTCGTCACTTGAATGACACTTTTTTTACGTACAGTCGCATTAAACGAGCAGCCTTATGTCAAGGATTATCTGTATTAAATTGTGATTATTTTACCCCTCCTTACCCGACCCTTCGTATATTAGGGCACCTAATCTACGAAATATCGGGTAACGCGACCACCCGACGCGAACGCGACCACCCGAAGGAACGAAGTAAGCCTCTCACATATAATTGTACATAACTACGTATAGATCCAGCTTTAGGGCAGACATCTATGCTCATAATCACTTTGTAAATTGAGGAGACACAAGACCATGGGGAGACAATTGGTGTCTCCATAAACTACCTAAAGCAAAATATTTTTGCAGCATGAAATTATTTTGAATTGGAGCCGATGGCCCTTTTTTGCAGCGTGAAATATTCGCAAATTGCCACTAGCATTCAGTGCATGTACAGTAATGTAGGCAAGAACTTTCAAATGCATTTTAATCTCTTGCAAAATTTATGAAATTAGAATGCATGCAAACATTCCTCATTTTGCAATATAGATATCCCTTTCAATCACATGCATTATTGCTGGCATTGCTTATCGACACAATGTCTCCCTGAAGCTGGATTCAGAGTTATTATACATATTATATGAGAGATCAATCCTGATTGAAACGGTACGTGATGTCTCATTGTGAAGCATTAATAAAAGAAATCATGTTTGAGAGCAACACCCACCTCACTTAATTTCTTTTTTTTATATAGGGTCTATATATATGTAGGAAAAAATAGTAGAATAGCAGGAAGCTAGCCAACAATCAGTGGGGAAAAAATTGAAATAAAACTTTGATAAATCACACATGAACAGATCATACACAGCAATGTCCTGTTTCTGAAAGGCAGCATTAGCAAATATTTTGTTTCCCAACAACATTAGCATTATTTTTAATAGCGGGTTAATTGAAAGTGTCTTTGAAGATAGCATGAGTTAATTGTGCATGCCTTTATGTGCACATTTCACTTTTAACCATTAATCTTTTTGAAGCAGGCAAGCAAGATGGTTTACTTTTGTATGCAGTCTACCTGCCTGCAATCTATAAAAGGTCGTACAATGTAAGAGAGAAGATCACACACTGTGTTTTGACAATTTTAGAGCCTACAGTAAGTGAGTGGGAGAGCTCCTGTACTGCTGGATTGACCAGACCTCTCCACAGTCCAACACACTTTGCTGACGTTACATGTGTTTTAGATTACTCAGCATAATACCCAATCTAAATTGGACCAGACAAGTGGTAGGGCATGCATGCCATTGCTGTTGTGTTGTGACATACCAACTGTATATCCTACCACTGTGTTGTTGTCATCTTAGCTGCATCCCCTGTATATCTCAGATCAGTTGGTATCGTTGTAGATCATAGGAATTAAATAGAAGTATTCAGCCAGCTGATATACAGGCTTCAAACACTTAGTAGTGTGGTTCATTCTTTTACAAGTTGTGAGGTTTAACCCTATTCTAACTGGGCTATTTGAGACCAAGTTTTTACTGGGGAGGGGGTCAATTGGCTTACTTTGTTGCATCGGGTGATCGCGTTCGCGTCGGGTGGTCACGTTACCTGACATTTCGTAAATAACATGCCCTAATATACGAAGGGTCGGATAAGGAGGGGTAAAATAATCACAATTTAATACAGATAATCCTTGATATAAGGCTGATCGTTTAACGCGGCTATATATAAAAAAGTGTCATTCAAGTGATGAGGTATCGGGTGAATCAGGGACGGCGAATCCTGTGAATAAATCAAAGCAAAATACATCAAACAAGCCGCAAAATAGCCCAAAAATTGCCACCAAAATCATTGATTTTTTATTTTTTTGTGGCTCGAAAGTAAAATCTGGTGGCCCGAAAAAAAAAAAAATCAAGAAAAACTAAATTGGTCCTATTAAACATATAGAAAAAGAAATATTAAGTATTACTGAAGTGATACAGGTACCCATGCCATGTCTAAAATAAATGAATAGAAAATTCAATCATCTTACCCTTATTCTGAGTTCTAAGATTTAGCAAATGGGCTTATAGATTGTTATAAAAGTTGATGCCTATATTAAGTGGTCAAAACTTAAATTTGAAAATTAATGATAAAGTGGAAGCATTTGCAGATACAGTTGAACCTCTCTTATCCGGCCTCCCTTTATCCGGATCTCTCTATTATACGGACGCAATCTCGCTGTGATTTTTTTAAAAAATAATTACGGGAGGAAAGGAGGATTCCCAACTCCTTGAGAACTCCTACACAAACACACATGAATTACATATACTTGATACATTTCTTAATAATTATTTAGGTAAATCATCCTATTAATTTATAAAAGAAAATGATTTCATTCTTGCAAACACGAACCTCTATTTTGGGGTCTGTTACTGAGTGTAACAATGAAAAGGTTGCAGTACTATACTACATGTGGTACTACAATGGGCTACATCGGTACATGTGTATGTATAATTATGTACATGTATAAAGCATTGAGTCTCCCGTATCCGGCCAAATCCCTTATCCGGATGAGCCCCGGTCCCGACTTGTCCGGATACGAGAGGTTCATCTGTATTGGTAAACATCCAACATTTTGTTTTGGCATTGCAAAGAGCCGAAAGTTACCGTTATTTATTTCTGATTGTAAAAGCAATCATCCAACATTTACTAGTATTTTAACACCTTACGGCAGCCGAATGTTTTCCCGTTAATCATTTTGAAATGTAAAAGCAAACAACTGACATTCATTTTAGCATCTTACGGAGCTGAATATTATCCTTATTCATTTCGAACGTTAAAGCAAACATCCGCTTTTTATTTCAGCATCTAACTGAGCCGATTGATATCGTTGATTATTTCCAATGTAAAAGCAACAATCTGTTATTTATTTTAGCATCGTCCAGAGCAGAATATTACCGTTATTCATTTCCAAATTTAATAGCAAACATCCGACATTTATTTTATTATCGTACGGAGCCGAATGTTATTGCTGTCCACTTTGGAAAGTGAAATGAATCATCTGACAATTATTTTAGCATCATTCGGAGCCGAATGTTACTATTTTTCATTTTTGAATGTCACTATTTTTCATTTTTGAATGTCAAGGCAGACATCAGACATTTATTTTACCATCAAACGCCACTGAATGTTACTGTTATTCATTTCTACGTGTAATAGCAAATATCCGACATTTATTTTAGCATCGTATGGAGAAGAATATTACTGCTGTTCACTTCTGAATGTGAAATCAATCATCTGACATTTATTTTAGCATCTTCCGGAGCCGAATGTTATTGCTATTTACATTCGAAAGTAAAAGCAAACATCAGACATTTATTTAATCATCGTACAGAGATGAATATTATTGTTATTCATTTCCGAGCGTCAAAGGGATCATTCAACATTTACTTTAGCATCTTCCGGGGCTGAATCTTATTGCTATTTACTTTTGAACGTAAAAGCAAACATCCGGCATTTATTTTATCATCGTACGGAGTTGAATATTATTGTCCCCGCCTAACGAGTTCGAGCAGGGGACTATGAAACGGGCTCCGTACGTGTGTGTGTCTGTGTGTCCGTGTGTCCGTGTGTCCGTCTGTCCGTCCGTGCGTCCGTGTGTGATCAAAATGTTCAAAATACTACTCCTTCGCCATTTCTAACCCGATTTTGATTCTGTTTGCTTTATATGATAGCACTACATGAGAGCTTTGAAACTTTTATACAGAATTTCAGATGTGACCTTTGACCTTGACCTTTGACCTATATTGTACATTTTGCTTCAAAATGCTACTCCTTCGCCATTTCTAACCCGATTTTGATTCCGTTTGCTTTATATGATGGCACCAGGTGAGGGCTTCAAAACTTCTACACAGAATTTTGACCTTTGACTTCTTTGCCCTTTGACCTTGATTTTTGACCTATATTGTCCATTGCCTACAAAATGCTACTCCTTCGCCATTTCTAACCCGATTTCGATTCCGTTTGCTTTATGTGATGGCACTAGGTGAGGGCTTCAAAATTTCTACACAGAATTTTGACCTTTGACTTCTTTGACCTTTGACCTTGATTTTTGACCTATATTGTACATTTTGCTACAAAATGCTACTCCTTCGCCATTTGTAACCCGATTTCAATTCCGTTTGCTTGAAGTGATGGCACTAGGTGAGGGCTTCAAAACTTCTACACAGAGTTTTGACCTTTGACTTCTTTGACCTCTGACCTTGATTTTTGACCTGTATTGTACATATTACTACCAAATGCTACTCCTTCGCCATTTCTAACCCGATTTCAATTCCGTTTGCTTTATGTGATGGCACTAGGTGAGGGCTTCAAAACTTCTACACAGAATTTTGACCTTTGACTTCTTTGACCTTTGACCTTGAGTTTTTACCTACATTGTACATTGGCTACAAAATGCTACTCCTTCCCCATTTCTAACCCGATTTAGATTCCGTTTGCTTTATGTGATGGCACTAGGTGAGGGCTTCAAAATTTTGACCTTTGACTTCTTTGACCTTTGACCTTGATCTTTTTACCTATATTGTACATTTTGCTACTAAATGCTACTTCCGGCGGGGACATGTATTACGCACCACGTAATTTCTACTTTTCCTTGTTAGTATTCGTTTCCGAACATCAAAGCAAACATTCGACATTTATTTCAGCATCTTCCGGAGCCGAATGTTATCCTTATTCATTTCCGAACGCAAAATCAAATATCTGACATAATTTTAGCACCCTACGGAGTCGAATATTACCGTTATTCATTTCCAAAATTAAAAGCAAGCATCTGACATTTATTTTGGCATCTTACAGAGCTGATTGTTACTGCTGTCCATTTCCAAAAGTAAAAGGCAAACATTCGACTTTTTTTGGTGGCCCCGGGCCACCGAGCCACCGTGAGTGTCGAGCCCTGGCATATGTACCATAACACCATAATACATTAACCCGATCAACATTTACAACTATACAAAAACTATTAATATATATCACTTTCACACAATTATTCAACACATAAATATATTCATTGATATCGTTTCCTGCATCATCAATATATTCACCAAACAATATATCACCTACATATCCCAATCTATGTTTTTATAATTTACTCCAAAAAGTATTCCAATAGGGGCCTATATATTCCACTGCCATGGCAGCGCCTTATGAAAATAACACAATGTGTGTCTTACATAAATACACATATAACTCATTATGCATTCCAAATTTAAAGTAACATTACTTAAATACTGTGGAAATAATTCATCCCACAAAATTTTAGGAAAATTAAAATCATCATGGCGATGCTTTCTCCAACAAACACACACGAGAACCATATCCTACAAATCTACACACGTCTCAATTTCATCATATGTGACCGTGCACCTCAAAACGAACATAAAGTCGCACACACTGATTTTGCGTGAGGACTGAAAATAAATGAAATGGGTCAACCTAGCTGAACTTGACTTTTTCATATTTTCTGAAAGAGCGGGTCTTCTTTTACATTATGCTAAAATTTTATATCATAAAACGGGCAGGAAAGTGTGTTTTTTTGCAGTTTATCTCGAACAGTTTTGGTAGAATAGTGTGATTAGGTGTGCCTTTAGAATCCCTTTTTCATTTCTGAAAAACCTTGTCCACACTCTTCACTTTCAACTCTAATAACTTTTGAAAGGATTGTGCTACTGCTTTGAAAGTTGGCACTGATTATGGACAGAATGTGTTAATGAGGCATGCTTAATTTCAGTTTAATCTGATAATCCCTTCATTGTTGTTACTCTGGTGGTTTACTTCCTGTTTTTTGTCCCATTCATCGCACAGCCAGCACGGTTTGGTAAAAGATTAAGCGCTTGAATAGACACTGTACTTCAGAGCCTCTTTTCTCAGTTCACACTTTTCCAGAGTTTGTGCTTTCTTTCCAATATTTAGATAGGTTAGGAGAGTCCATTTGATTTGAGTTATACATCATTTTAAAGCTTAAAGTCTGTTCTTTCAGAATGTGGTCTTAACTAAAAATTCATGTCTGGCGACTTTTTGTTTGTTTTGAGGTGCAGGGTCACATATACACTAAATTTAGATTCAATTACTTCAAACTTGTGAAAATAATCACTCAGTATCACCATATGCCCCAGATTTCATCATAATTATTTCAGAACTGATTAAAAAAAAAAAAAAAAAACCCATCGCGATGCAAACTTTGCGACCGACCGCCCGACCGCCCGACCAACCACGACACAGATTCCTATATACCCTCTTATACACTTTGGGTATGCGGGAGTATTGCACAAAATAGGTACACATAAGAGTTTCACATTTCACTACATTTCCATGATATAAGAATTTTGAGTTTGCAGATTGATATTATGATAGAGAGATGATACTAGAGGCAAAACTTGTTTGAAGTTGGGTCAAAATGACACAAAGTATGTAAGATGGTGTTTTTTCCAATTATCTCTATTACATCTATTGTTTGATGCCTACATGTATGTCACATAGAAAATAAAGCAAATAATAAAAAAAAAACATTTCAGGGCCATTAACAGCCATATTTACTTACTATTTTGCTAATTAAGCACATTGCAGCCAAGAAAACCCCATTTCACCCTCTATTAGGTCCTATGGAACAGTAAAACACGCACAAACTTACAGACATGGTTGTCAGTGTACGCTCGCTATGGCAACCAGATATATAGACATGGCTAAATTATATGTTAAAATGTTTGCAACAAAATCACGTACACAGAATCTATGATCATTCAATTCCAAAGTTTGCATTTTGCACAGTCTATAGGGTGGACAAAACATAGAATATACATGGTAAAGCAGAGAACATGAACTGAACCAATTAATCAGAGTTCTGTGAGTCTACTTTGACCAACCAAACAGACTAATCAGTTTTGAATAATATGTCAGAAAGGGATTAAAAAGGTTTCACAATCTTATCAAATTTTGAAGGGATTCTTTCATGCACCGGTAACTAGATACTGATCATATCTGAAAAGAATTCCATCTTTTCAGTCAAATAACACAAGTATTCACAGTGATCTGAAAGAATGTCTCCATAAATGACACTATGTGGTTTTGTACAATGAAGGGCATTTTCCTGAAATAGGTCCCCACTCCATTCACCGCCATTCAGTTACACGTAGATAATTTGTATTTCGTCATAGGGCAGCCGGTGACTGCTATCCACCTCCATAGACCTTGCACATGGTGAAGACACACGCACAGAGGGGACCGATATCACGATTCAGCCGAATAAAGTCCATGGAGGTGGTATGAGCTAGCTGTCACCAGCAGTGAAGAAATGAGTGGAGACAGAAACCACGATAATGCCGATAACAATGCTGTCAAGACGTTCAGATAGAACAGGAAGGACCAGATCGTTGTAATCCACGAATCGAGACGACTGCAACCTTCCCCGCACACACTGTACAATATGGATGGCCGTCCATTGAAACCTGCATTATCACTTTATCACACGCGAGCGTATCGCTTTGCCATACACTGGTAGTTATGCACGGCGAGCATTTGAACAATACTGTGCTGCTAGCCTTGTGTACAAACGCTTGTGATAATTTTTTCAGAGTAAAAACATAGGAATACCGTCGCGTAAACCTCCGTAAAACACGCGAATGTTCGAAAATTTGCACTGGCTTTTTCTCGAAGATTCGGGTAAGCTGTACCTGATACTTTGTAAATAATAGGGGTCTTATTCTCAAATGCTCCACCCAACCCTTCGTATATTAGGGCATATAATCTATGAAAGGTCGTGTATCGCGACCACCCGACCCGAACGCGATTACCCGATGAAACGAAGTAAGCCGGGTCAATTTGACCCCCCTCCCCTTCAGATCTTGGCCGCCGATGGTGTGATCGCCGCAAAATTTTGCCTGAACATAGAGCCGGATGTCAACTACGAGATAAAATGGTCACATAATAGAAAAGTATTGATGTTCTATTTTTAATGGATTAATTATGTAAATTCATGCATGGAATATGTATTTTCACCTTTAACTCCATTAAAAAGACTGAAGGATTGCTATTTTTTTTTTGTCAGACTTCCTTAAGACACATTGAACAGTTTTCATGTAAAAAATAGCAATCAACATCAATTTGTTTTGTTTTTATTGTTTTGTTAATTTCCTATGTATTTTATTGTTTTTTGACCAAATTTTGTTGCAGGCACTTTCTCAAGCTTATCTACATTTGAATTTGAGCTGTTTTCAGGTCGACATGCGTATGCAAATCATTACGTAATTTTAGAACAGTGTACCCGAACGTCGCAAATTTGGTCTCAAAATATGCAGAAGACTTAAATGAAAAAAGTCATGAAATGACGCAGCACCATCATTGCGCATTGCAGAATCATGGCGCGAAATGTCGAGGGGGGTCAATTTGACCTCCCTCCCATTAAGATAGGGTTAAAATTTAGGTTAAGTAGGCAATCACACAGTATGGACGAAAGCTGGAAACCATTGCATAACCCTTTTTATGAGGAATACATGCACTTCATGTGTGCTAAACAAGATTCCATTGTTTTGTTGTTTTTCTGTAATTGTGTTTTGACAGCCACACAACTGGATACTATAACAGTAGTTTTTACATGGACATATACAGAAAGTGCATAGTTTGATCCGTGATTCTAGCGATGCATATCTAGAATCATTAGTCAGATGATGCATTTTGGCCCTGTGAACGCAAACTGGAATATCTGAGGGAGATTTGAATTATAATTCAAATTGTAATTAAAATGACGGTCCAGATCAAGGTGTTTTTCGGTGACCATTCTCCAGAATTATGGAATGGAACAGTTGTGTGTATGGATTGACTTCTAAATCTTTGTTTTGGGGCCTCAGTATGATGACCTTTCAATCACTTCTGAAACCCCCCCCCCAAAAAAAAAAAAAAAAACACACAGAAAAAAAAACACAAAACAAAACCTCAAATACACTTACTGCATGCAAAGCTATGTAAGGCTGTTTAATGGCTGTCATCATGTGCATGAGTATTTGAAGAGTTTGTTTGCAAAAACCGATAAGTCCATATTTGCCAAATGGAGATATTTGCGATTAAAGGTCAAGAAAAATAAAGAGAATAATAAGAAAATTGTTGCTTCTTTTGACCATAACTTTAGAAATATACTTTTATATGTAGCGATCAATATATCATTTAAAAGGTATTATTTTGTACTTTATGACAGAGATCGTGCTTCAAAATCTTCAAAAATGGACTTATCGGTTTTTGCAAACAAACCCTTCATTTCTATAGGGCGCATTAGAGTGAATAGAACTGGATGCATTGCATGGAGTTTCTTGAATTACATCCACTTTCAAAATGGTCAAAGGGAGAAATCACTTTGTGTTGAGAAGATTCATGCTTTGAACAATAATTTGAATCTGATTTTTGAAAAAAAAAGCTTGGGATATATGCAGGAGGGAAGTTGGAACCACTAAACAAGAATGATTCCTGCTTTGGATCCAATTTTTCTTTGTTGCTTTCTTGACTTCTCCTGTCATTAAGTTTAGTCAAAGGTACAAGATCCTTTAAAGGGTGTGTACAGTTCTGGTTGAGGTGAGGATTTAGCTTTTAATGTTTTGCAAGATATTCAGAAACACTCGATGAGATGTCAAAGAGCATGCAATTCTAAGGGGTATCAAAAGTTTGTTTGATGAAAATCAGTTTTGAAATGGCTGAGATATCCAAAAACAAGGTGAAACAAAGAGATCCAAATAAAGAACATGGCCTGTCACCTTTTATTATTATCACTTTTTTGGATATCTCAGCCATTTGTAAACCAATTTTCATCAAATAAATGTTGAATCCTTCTTAAAATTACATGCTCTTTCATATTTCATAAGAGGGATCTCATTATCTCACTTAGGAATGTTATAAACCTGAATCCCCACCTCAACCAGTACTGTACAGTCCCTTTAAGTGGTATCTGTCCACATACTTATTGATGTGAACCCCATAAACCTAACAAGTATATCCTGTGATGATCCCCGCTCCATAGCAATGAGAGACATCCTTCAGACAGACTATGATTAATTTAGTGTCTCAAAAACAACTTTGCCACATTTAGTTCATAATATCAGAGACCTGAAAGCCAATTGTTATCAGCCAAGACTGCTTTCCCTTGGCGAAACAGAAATTCAGAATAATTCATGGACATTGCAGAATGTGACAACTCTGTACTGTAATCTTTGTGGGCACTTGACTTTCCTTTTGACTTTTCCTGACTTTTAGGAAATGTATGTTACTCCTTTCATGGAGGAATGATAATGTTGCAATGAAGTCAGCAATTTATATCTTGAATTTTTGTATGAGTGTGAATGACTGAGTCAGTCTGAACATATTCATATTCAGACATTGCCAAATAATTCTGTTAATCTTTTTCCCTATTTAAAGGTATAGTTTACCAATGTGAGCAGTGATTTAAAAGATGTTTCAGTTATCGAACTTGATGCACATATGTAGGTGAGTTGCATCACAAAACATCCTACCACATAAACATTTTGCGGTACATCCTAAAATATAAGGAGATATTACTATTTTTCTCACTTAACCATAATTGTAGATGGTTTATTCTAGAAACAATCTTATCATAACTGTTGTTCACATTTTGTATGTTCAATAATACTTAACATTGATTGTAATGATGAAGATTTTTACATTGGTTGTTTCTAACCCTAACTCACATTTTAGAAATATTTTGAAGCACTTAAGATGGGCTTTTGTTTCATCTGCAAATAAGAGGTTCCATATGATTTTGTTAATTTTGTTCTTTTCATTCAATTCTATTTCAGATCATGCAGTGGCCTTCCACAACATAGTCTCATCCTCTCTCTTGCTGAGAGACGTATTTGCTGAAAAACTCTTTCAGGAGGTGACTTCAATAATTTTGCATGTTTAGCAAGTAGGTAGTAATTAGAGATTTCATTTTCTAATATATGGGTCATTCCATGGGGTTGGGTCTTCTCTAGATTTTCATGTTGTGTAGGGAATAAAAGTCATATTCTGAAAAATTTATTAAATAATTGTCCGTGGTTTGCAGTTATTCTTGGAGAGAAATGTGTGAAGAATTATTTGATGAAAAAAAAACAAGCCTGTGTACAAATGTATTTTGTCTATGACTGTCTCACTAATGATGTCCCACGGTTTTTTATGGTTTATGTTGTGACATAAATATATGCCATTTTCATGGCAATGTAAAACAGGAATATACAACCTTTCAGCATTATGCCTATCATAATTAAGAGAGGCAAGGTGACTTCTACAAAGACTATAAGGCACATAAACATTTGTAACAAAATAAGAACACCAGAGCATCTTCAAGCAACCTCATACCTACGTTACAAACGATGTCCATGGCAATTTTTGTTGTAAAATAGGTATAGCATGGTTTTACATACACTTCCAATCATAATATGATTAGAAACTTTATTTCTATAATGAGATTTATATTTCAGGAGTATTCTTATCCAAAAATTAGCATCAAAATCCTCCAAATAAACGAGAAAATACGGAACATATCACTGTACTTCAGTGCGATGTCCAGCCTCTTCGTGTAACGTAGGTAAGGAAAGACGCTCTCGCGATAAAAAGAAGAGCTACTAGCTTCAGCAATCGTATTCATGTCACTGGCAGTCCTCCCCCAATGGCTGAAAAACTACTCACAGCCAACATACACCTACCTGGACAGCGCAAGATCTGTTTTTCTGCCGTTGTCCATGTAACGTAGGTACAGGAATTTTAATGTTTCTGATGTCAATTGGTAAGCTTTTACGCTATTTTACAAAAATAATAACATTTGTCATATTCTGTAATTCTATTAGAGGAAAAAAAACGACATCTAAACCTCTGAACTGGCCAAAAATACTGTGGACGATGATACTGTAGTCCCACATACTAAGATATTTGTTACAGGTTCATGTTCATAATTTTGATCGCCAAATTTTCCGTCCATGCTGGTCTCTGCAAAAGGAGCATATATTCCTCTCTTAGAAAACCATACAAAAGTATATCAGTGTATCTTCACTGCAATATAAAATTGTTTTACCTCCCGATTATTGTGAATTTTTGGACCCTTTTGTCATTAGGTATCTACCAAGGTAGACGTGCTAGAGTGAGTATTAAACACTATATACTAGTTGGAAAATGTAGATGTCCAGACTGCATCTGAACTAGAGAAATAGAGTTTGCCTTATTTTGCTGGTGATATTGAGGGAACTAGGAGCTGTGAAATTCTTTCTCTTTAACAGATTTACTTCGAAAATGTCAATGTTTTCCTTCCAAGATTTCACTGGCCTGTTATATGCTCTGATGAAGTTGTTAACATTTCACAAGGATTCACCATTTCCATTCCATGTTCACCCACTGTGAAGTCTCAAAGCTAAAATGCCAGTGTCCTATTCAGTTTGGGTGGGTAGTGGGTAGGAAAGGCTTCAATAAAATTATGAACCCAAATCAAAATTGGACTATTATTGCTCTACACTATCATTCAAAAAGAGGGCGACAATTTCGATGGGGGATGAATATAAAATAGGGCCTTGTATTATTTTGGGAGTCTATTAAGGACCATAACCGTAACCGTAACCCTGACCCTAGCCCTAACCTTAGCTAGGACACTGGGGGCAGCGACCTGCCCTTCCTAGCTTGCATCTGAAAACAAGTTTTTAGCATAGAATATGAAAATGATATTTTCCTATGTTTTACATGCTATATTATTATCATTAATATTTACATCATTTTAAGCGTAACCCATTTTTTTTTTCAATTTTGGTGGGAGGTACGCATGGAACTTGAGCTAATAATGGGTATGCCAAGAGGTAGAAATGTAAGCAAAATTGTTAAAATTATTTAATTCCATTCATATACACACAGATACATCAACAGGAATAGTCAACCCTGACAAAAAATTTTCTTTTATTTTTTTTATTTTCTATTTCTCTTTACACCTTTTGTTCACTTTGTTGATGAATCTGCCATGGTTCCTTCTCTGCCACCGCTACGTGTTAAACTACATGAAAGAGTGAAAAGGACACATCCACAGCACTCCACAAACAGAGAGGAAGCCGACAAAGCAACACCCAAGAAGAGCGAATGTAACAAACTAGACAAGAAGAAAACTGCACAGAGGGAAAATGGACAGAAGAAAAACAAAAATCGAGGGCTAAATGGACATTGGACAAAAGAGCAGAAATTAATTTCAAACAAAGAACATGGAGAAGACAAGAAGACTTGTCTGATTTCTCTTTATTATTTTTCTTAGTTAGTTGACAACTAGTTGATGATGTTGTTAGTGCATATTAGGTCAAATTGTGTAAAGCTTCACTTTCTTCTTCTTCTGATTAAGTCTGCCTTCTTTCATACCAGAGTTACAAAGAACTGAAGTCTGTGTAACATAGGTATTGTTCCACAGGTGTGCAGTAGATATAATTCCAAAGAACTGTTACAATAGTGTTATTTGTGGGAACATACATAAAGTCTATATGTGTAGGTTTTAACATCTCACACCACAATAAAGGAAATCAGTTGATATGTCGTAGTGTACCTATGTTACAAAGACATACTGTCCGTGTAACATAGGTAGTACACCGTGGGCGAGGTTGTTGTCTGAAAACCCCTGATTATAACAATAAAATCATGTTTTCACTTGAATACCCATACAAATCACCTGCTACAATTGTGGTGCTTTTAAGAATATTGTCATTGTGTCACTCTTGATTAAAAAGTTAAACCTTTGATTGAAATTGTTAATGGTTTGTAGAATAAAACATGTTAATAAAAGTGGCTTGCAGTTGACATCAGAACATACAATCTTACTAATAATGATCTCATGCGCCTGTTAAATAACATGTTGATATGCTATGGACGAAAAAACGTGGATGTGTTCATTGTTATCATTTCAGAACACAAAATTATGAAGGATGTCAACAAATGAAGTCCGTGTAACATAGGTATTTTGCCATACCTGTTTACCCATGCTGACTGAAAGTGTGCGAAGTACTAAACAGATTTCTAGTGGAATAAGTTGAAGAATGGGAGTAACAAATCAGGGGGAAAAAGGAAATTTCAATTTACCCAACTTGAATTTTCAACTTGTATGTCACAATTTCAGTCCCAACCCCATGGAATTACCCATATATCATCTTTATGTTAAAAATATTTGATAATATTAAATAATACTTGTATTTAAAAAAGAAATCATATTCATGCATTGAAAAAAAAGGCAGATGGGATATAACCCTCCAGCCAGAATACTGTTAAATTTTGTCATTATTAGGAATATTCAATTCAGTGATTGAAACGTATGACCAGAAAATGACAATTTTCAGGATGGTCAAAGTATTATTTACACACAAAGAAGTTTTTTGAGAAGTTTTGTAAGAAGTTCATATCCACAGTAAATTCTATGTCTTACTCATTAATTGAGAAAAGGATAATATGAAAATTACTCAAATGAATTGCCAATTATTTTGAATGTAGATCCTATCAACCAAATACATGGAACAGTGGTAATGATCTACAATATAAAAGAAAGCAAACTTTTTCATTACTGTGTGACCATTCATCATCCGCTGTACATCATGCATACTTTATACATTATCAGCTCCTTCTTGAAAACCCCATGACAGATTATCACCAATTTTGGCAGGTAGCATTCCTGGGATAATGGGATGATAGTCCAGTTCAGTTTATTCCACGTCCATAAGATATCAACATATATACTAGTATTACACACGGAATGACATACAAAAGAAAATAATCTACAGCAACAATAATCAAATGAACGTTGCATTTTTGTGATGGACCACGAGGGCCACTGGCTTGTCAATAATGCTGGTTCCCTTTTTATACCCCCGCCACACATAGTGTGAAGGGGGTATATAGGAATCACCATGATGTTGGTCGGTCGGGCGGTCGGGCGGTCTGTTGTAAAATCTTGCGTCGTGAACTCCTCCTACAGTTTTGAAGCAATTTAAAGGACAAGTCCACCTTCATATACATAAGGATTGAGAGAATGCAGCAATATTAGTAGAACACATCAGTGAAAGTTTGAGGAAAATTGGACAATCCGTTCAAAAGTTACGAATATTTTAAGTATCTGCGCAGTCACTGCTGGAAGAGAAGACTACTACAGTGTATGATGTCACATGCGTACAACTATATAAGGAAAATAAAAAGAGAATTTCACAAAACTTTACTTTTTGAATAAAGTGCACATTTCTTCGACTTGCTACTGACGTATGTTAAGGGTAATATTATTCCCCCTGCCTTCTGAAAGAGAGAAGTCGAGTGTTCTTTTGTTATGCGAGAAAAATGGAAATATGTTTAATTTTCTTTATTCTTTCTTTATATCGTTGTACTCATGTGACATCACAAGATATAGTAGTCTTTTCATCCAGCCGTGACTGAGAAGAAACTTCAAAAATTCATAACTTTTTAACGGATTGTCTGATTTTGCTCAAACTCTCACTGATGTGTTCTATTAATATTGCTGCATTCACTCAACCCACATGTCTATGAAGGTGAACTTGTCCTTTAAATGAAACTTAGGGTAAATGATGATATTGAGATATAGATGTACAAGACGTGTTTTTTGTGTTTGTCGGACAATGCGTTGCCATGGTAACCATAATTTTACCAAAACCTTGTGGATTGAATAACTTTCATAGTATTTAAGCGATCAATTTCAAAATTGGTATCTATGGTGATCTACTGTAAAACATGATATATTCGCGAATTGGAGCCGACAGCCTTTTTCGTGGCATGAAATTTTCGCGAATTGCTACTGGCATTCAATGCATGTAGTGTAGAAAAGCTTTTGCGTGCATTTTAATTTCGCGAATTTTGGCGCTCGCGAAATTCGCGAAATTAAAATACACGCGAAAATTCCTTGTTTTACAGTATAGGTGTAGTTATGCAAGACACTCTTTTTGTTTGTAGTTGACAAAGCGTTGCCATGGTAACCGCATGTTTTCTTCAAAATCTTGTGGAGTGAACAACTTCCACAAGTTTTGAAGCAATTGAAATCAAATTTGGTAGGCATTATGGCCTTGAGGCATAGATGCGGAACACAGAATTTTTGTGTTTGTCGGACAAAGAGTTGCCATGGTAACCATAATTTTACCAAAACCTTGTGGATTCAATAACTTCCACATCATTCAGGCAATCAAGGTCAAATTTAGTATGTATGACGATTGGGAGGTGTAGTTATGCAAGACACCAATGTGTTAATATTAGAAAAATGTGTTGCCATGGTAACCACTCATTTTTGTATCAAATTGAACCATTTAATCTATGAAGGTGAAATTTGGTGTGTATGATGCTCTTTAAGTGTAGTTTTGCAAAATGTCCTTTGTATTTGTATTGGACAATGCGTTGCCATGGTAACCGCATGTTTGGTTTTTTTTTTTAAAATCGTGTGGAGTGAATTTCTTCCACAGTTTTCAAGCAATTGAAACCAAATTTGGTAGGCATTATGGCCCTGAGGTATAGATGTGGAACACATAATTTTTGTGTTTGTCACACAAACCGTTGCCATGGTAACCACAATTTTACCAAAACCTTGCAGATCGAATAACTTTTCCATCATTCAAGCAATTAAAGTTAAATTTAGTATGTATCATGATCTAGAAGTGTAGTTTTGCAAGACACCAATGTGTTAGTTTAAGGAAAATGTGTTGCCATGGTAACCACTCATTTTTGTATCAAAATAAACCATTCAAGCTATGAAGGTCAAATTTGGTGTGTATGATGGTCTTTAAGTGTAGTAATGCTGGGGGAAAGCATGTTTCCATTTGCTGTAAGTTTTATACTCAGTGTCAACTCTGTAATTGTACAGTAAACTAAAATTATTCTGTTTCCAATTTGACAAGTGCACAAACTTGGTATTAACGTCATTGCCCTCATGACATCACATACTATAAAGCAACACTAGGGGCGGGGGTATAAATCACCTTCAGTGATAATTCTAGTTTCAACTAATTTAGTTTGTTTAAATGGGCACCGTGCTCCCTTGGTGCCCCAAGGTCTTATCTGTTTGTCATCTGTAACTACAGGCATTTTGCCCGGTAGTTGTCCTGTGGCTATGCCGTGCGTATGCATTTGATGTGCTGTACAATTGTACCAAGCCGGTCCATCCGTTACATCTCTCGCAGCAATTCAACAGACTCTACAGGAGGCCTAGTGGACAGAAACACACAGAAAACGACAAAGTACAGTACAGGTACATGTACATGAGGAAACGTACGACTATCGGACAAGGGTCAGATCGCACCGTCCGTTTTTGGTGAGAAAAAATTTTGTGCATGCACACAGTTTTCTGGCCACTATGACGAAAATCACTGGAAGATAAATGTCCATCCAGAGGACAAAAAGGACATGAAACGCATCTTAACAGATATCAATAGATGCCAAAAATCAAAATTCCTTTCTTATGCATTTGCCTTATCCGACAAAGTGTGACAGGGGCTTAAGTTATTGCTATGAATAAGCATATCGATGACTGAGGTTTCAAGTTTGCTCATGGCAAGAAATAACACAGCAAAGTTCGTAAATGTTAAGAATTAATTCTAATCAATATTTTGTAGAATGGTGAAAGTAAGTATCTCTGAAAAGGAAAAAAAAAACATGAGCAAACCACAATTCAAAAGCAAAGCTTGAGTAGTTAATGTCCCTGAAATAGATTACAAAAAAACAAAACCTTATGCAAGGCAAGGTAAATACAAAAACAATCAAAGAAACAAACAAACAGCAAACATGGAAGAAGTACATTGTAGAATGGGAAAAAGGGAACATTAACATCAGAACGGAGGGTAGTAAAGTTCTCTTTGAGAACAGTACATAATAGAGCGGGACCACAAAAAGAAAAAAGAAAAAAAAAGAACACGACTGTTATGAGTATATATGATACATGAGTTGTTATGAATTGGAGGAAAAGAAGAACATCATGCATTGAACATTAATTCATAGAATATTAGGCTTGTACACTCTTTGTTTCTGAGTTTAGACTTTTCTGTCAATATTTCATTGAAACTGAACAAACTTTATGGCTCCATAAAATGATACAGAAATTACTACATAAGGTGAATCATTACTATTTTCTATCTTCGGTAGATGCTGATGTAGGGTTTCTACACTCTTAAAAGTATCTTACCTGTGCTTTACCAGTTTGAAACATTAATAGATTGTTGTGATATGAATGGATTGCTGAGTTTGTCTTGTGACACAGCGGTTAAGGTAACTGTTGTTTTTAGCTCACATGAGCATGGAGTTCAAGAGAGCAATTGCAGTCATTCACCATCCAGCATCCAACTTGCATTTTGCAGTGTACGGTGTTCATCTTGCATCATGTTGAAATCTTTCCAAACATGGCAAGTAATATTCTAGGATGACAATCTCTGAAATTACCCACTTCATAATAAAGTTCTACAATAGGGTGCTCACATGGACCTAACAGGGGTCTTTGTCTTTTTTTCACCAAGATGATTCTTTTTCAATTCTTCTGTCTGTTTCTCCCGGTGATTAGTTCTTTTCTTTTATCGGTGTTGTTTGTGGATGCAGTGCAGGGATGCATTGATTTGTGTTGAATAATGACACCCTGATAATCAGTTATATGAAAAAAAAAAGTGTCCTGTACACGTCATTATAATGTTTTGCTTTTTCTTGCTAATTTTCTTTATTTCACTTTGATACAGCCACACAGACACAAAAATGTTCTGGAGATTCTGTTGATAATCAACTGTCAATCACTGCTACATTACCAATTTGATTAACAGAAGACTTTGAAATTCATCTTTCTTTGAACTGAGCATAACTTCTGGGTGCCTTATGTTAATCACTATAGTAGTATGGAAAGTGCTATTGCTATCTACACTGCATACCTCTTAGCCCATAAATCCGTAAGACATGCTGGCCCAGATATTTTGAATAAATTACCCCCTGAATTACGTAACATCAAGTTAATATATTCATTCAAAAAAGCAGTTAAGAACATGTTGATCACACAGTACCAGCACGACCAGTGATGTTCTTTGCAGAAACCCTACCCTATTCATTCTTTATTCCTGGCTTTTATACATGTTTGTTCTTGAGACTCTGCACATACGGGACGCACCTTCCTGTGCCCATTCCGCACTCCTCCCATAATATATACGTCTTTGTCTCTGCTGTCTATTATTCTTGTTATGTCGGGCAAGTTATACTCATCTATACACCCTGGTAGGGCGCTGAACTGTGTATACTTCGTAGTTGTTCTTGTTTCTCTTCTATTCTTAATTCAATGTAACCTTTATTCGACAATAGCAACACTGTATCATGTCTATTTGTGCGTGAAATGTGAATATTCTACTGTAATCTGTAATCATGTACATGTGTATGTATTTATTGTGAGTTTGATCTGGCAAGCCTGGTATTGGAAGGTTTCTATCACCCTCTCTTTCTTGCTCTTTTTGTCTCTCCTATTATCCCCTTTTCCACGAGCATCATGTTGGACCCCCTTCTTTTATTGCATTAACGTATTGTATCATCGGTTGCCAAAGGGTCAAGCTTATAGCTTATTATTGGCGACCGTTCTGTATGGTAATTCATAACACATATACTGTAATTGTGTCACAAATGTATTTGTAACCAAAATTGTTGAAATTGTGGAAACTAGCTATATATAATGAGTGTCATATTTGTAAATATTATGTTTGATTATGTTGATAAAAAAAAGAATTGTAAATGATGCCATATATGGAGAATAAATAAATCAAATCAAATCAAATCAAATACCTTAAAAAAAAAATGAAACAAAGGGATTATCCTTCATTTCTCCAAAATTGGTATGGAAACAACGGTACCTCATAGGTGATGCAAGAAAAAAAAAAGATTAAAAATGTCACTATTGCGACTGGTATGCCTCTGCCGGTTACAGCTCATTATTCCGAAGGTTTGGTATTCCGAAGGCTCTTTAGTCCGAAGATTTGTTATTCCGAAGGTTCGTTGTTCCGAATTTCATTTTCGGATTGATGAATCTCCGGAATAACAAACCTTCGGAATAACGCCACAAATGTTCGGATTAACGAACCCTTTTTCATTTTCGGATTAACGAACCTCTAGGTATAGGGAATTTGTGTGTTTCGGATCAACGAACCTTCGGAATAACGAACCGTCGGAATAGTGAACCTTCGGAATAACGAACAGCACCCGCCTCTGCCATAGTGCATGGTTCCCCCAATTAATCTCGAGTACATCTTGGCAACGTGAGACAACAGTTTGACAAAATTGCCCCCCCCCCAAAAAAAAAAAAAAAGAAAAAAAAAAGAAAAAAAAAATGAAATTAAATGCAGGATTGTCACCGATGTGTTGAGTGTTTAATTTTCTTGAACGAGATTTTATTTGGATGGATGGCTAAAGTGTATCTGTACACAGAAATTCAGTTTTCTGACATTGTAGGTTATTGTACTGGTAATATCCCTATGAAATATAAGAGTACGACGTTAGTCACATACATAGATATAGCAATATTATATAAAAGAGACCTAGAGCAATCTCTAAAATGCCAAAAATTACATGCGCCTTGATCTAAGAGTAGTCATCTAGCATTATCGACTGCATTCAATTGCGTAGTTCAATAATTTTCTGTACGATCAGTGTACTTCAATCAGTACTCTCAAAACACACGCAAATGTCCACGTACGCAGGTTGGTGCTGCCGCGCCGGGCCGGGCCACTGACCAGGCAGCCGCGGCAGCATCTACTGATGTGGATGCATATGGCTCGATGAGGCGATACCGATAGACAGTATTAGATATAGCTGTGTGCAGACGGAGGCGAATGAAGGAAACGTGCACACAACGATGGTCTACGTGCAGCTACTATTTTCAGATCTGGCTACTATTGCAGCGCGCACTAGTGCGTGTTGATTTATTAAAATTAGTATTTAACAGTTTTGGGCATTTTTTGTGATGGGATAGAATTTTCTCGAGAGTTCTTAGGACATGCTCTCACATCTCTCAAATTCAAATCTTAGGGGAGAGATTCCCTTTAAGTGAGCAAGTACATGTATTTGGGTATGTGAGAATTTTACTTGACTTTTGACTCTTGCCCTTTGACCCAGTGGGCCATAATTCTTCAAATAATCACGTAACTGTTAACGTCCATTTTTATGACATTACTGGAGGGTTTTTATACCTCCACCACGAAGTGGTGCCGGAGGCATTATGTTTTCGGGTTGTCCGTCCGTCCGTACGTCCGTCCGTACTCCCGTCCGCATTCGTTTATGCGATAACTTGAGTAGTATTGACTGGAATTTTACCAAACTTGGTCCAAGTATAAAGTATGATGGGGCAATTACTTGAGTAGATTTTGGGTGAAATCGGCCAAAGGTCAAAGGTCAAGGTCAAATCATTAACTTGTATCTGTTTACGCGATAACTCAAGACTGGATTCAGCAAATTTCACCAAACTTTGTCTGAGGATGATGTATGATGGGACAATTACTTGATTAGTTTTTTAGTGAAATTAGACAGAGGTCAAAGGTCAAAGATCGAGGTCAATTCCTAAAATTTATCTGTTTACGTGATAACTCAAAACTGGATGAAGCAGCTTTCACCGAACTTGGTGCAAGGGTGATATATGATGGGGTAATTAGTTGAGTAGATTTTAGTGACATTGCCAAGAGGTCAAAGGTCAAAAGGTCTAGGTCAAATGCTAAAAACGTTGCT
This sequence comes from Diadema antillarum, assembly GCF_040938485.1. Lineage (NCBI taxonomy): Eukaryota > Metazoa > Echinodermata > Echinoidea > Diadematoida > Diadematidae > Diadema > Diadema antillarum. The sequence continues at coordinate 2,649,850 of NW_027271164.1, read as the reverse complement.
ATTTCCCCCATATCCATGCAATGCCAGAAGGTATTTTCTTGAAACTTAGTGTAGACATGTACTACTGCATAAAGATTCTCCAGAGAGAGTTTCATGTCATAAGGTCAAAGGTAAAAAGGTCAAAGGTTAGGTAAATATGTCACAATTTCACTTTTCTCGCAAATGGTTTTATGTATCTTCATGGAACTTGGTACATACGCATGTACTGACTGGCAGGGATTTTCTAGGGAATGTAGGGGTCATGGGTCAATAGTCAGGGGTCAAAGGTCAAGGTCAACTCCTCAAAATGTTACTATTTCCCTCATATATTATATGCAATGCTTGCATTATTATTTTTAAAACTAAAACTTGATATATACATGTATTCCCTTATGGAGATTCTCTGGGAAATTTCTGGCCAGAAGGTCAAAGGTCAAGGTTAAGGGTCAATGGCCACATTTAAATGCAAAAAAAATATATATATATATATGTTTTATACTGTAATTACACTCTTTCTTCATACCTTGAAAATTACTCAATGCATAAACTTATAAAAGGGTCGGTCAGAAGTCAAGTAAAAATTCTCAATTCCCCAAATACAGGCACCTGCACTCTTAGACAATTATAGCAAACCTAGTTCAAGGAAAGTGAACATTCAAGATATTTCTGACAAACCTGTCATTTCAATATTTTGTCAGTTTTGTGAAACTGTCATAACACATTCTGAAGATATTGTACCATACACCTATTGGAAGAATCATGCATTATGGCGGAGGCATCAGTCGCCATGGCGACATTTCTATTTTTTTTTTTTGAAATATGGGAAACAAATTTGACATTTTGAAATTTTCACATGACCTTTGATCCCATGGCCAAAATCTTCCCTACAGAATCACTATGCAGTAATTCAATATATACCTAATTCTATTAAAGGTTCTGTTTACCTTTGGGAACAGTGATTTAAAGATTTTCAAGATATCACATTTAATGCATATGTGTAGATCTGTTGTACCAGTAAAGCTTAAAATATACTGCAAAACACGATAATTTCAAGGCATGAAATTTTGCGCGAATTGGAGCCAACGGCCTTTATTGCGGCATGAAATTTTCGCGAGTTGTCTCTGACATTCAATGCGTATAGTCTAGACAAGAACTTTCGCGTGCATTTTGATTTCACGAAATTCACAAAGTTGATATGCACACGAACATTCCTTGTTTTACAGTAAGGAGATATCTGTATTTTTCTCAGTAAACCATAACTGTAGACAGTTTAGTCTGGAAACATTTTTGTTATAACTATTGTTCACATTTGTATATTTAGCAATACTTAACATCAATTTTACCTATTCAAAATTTTACAATGGTTTTTTTTCTATCCCTAACTCACATGTTAGAACTATTTTAAAGCACTAATGCTGGGTTTTTGTTTCATCTGCAAATGGTAAATTATGCCTTTAAGTTTGTGCTTTGGGTAATTTCTAAAGCACAAAGAAAAAGTACAATTTCAGCTTAATTAAATGGTAGAATCTTGGCATTTTAACCTGATCTTTGAACTTTGACCTTTAACCTTATGCCCACAAATTCCCAAGATAATTATTGTCAGTCAGAGTACACGCATAAATGCTAAGCTTCATCAAGATACCTTGAGCCATTTCTGGGATATGGGAAAAAAAAGGGTGAAATTTTAGTATTTTCACTTGACCTTTGATCCTTGACCCCATAGCCCAAAAGAATCCATGTATACACCAAGTTTCAAGAAATAGATAATAAGGAAATAGAGAAATTTTAACAATTTGATCTTGACTTTTGTCCACCCATACATACATTACATTGTATGCCAAGTTTAATTAGAATACGTAGAGTGCTTTCTAAGTTTTGCTGTCCACAACGTTGATTACAGATGGAAAGACAGGTGGAATTACAGACAGGTGGACGGAAAGACAGTCGGAAGAATGGACAACCCCAAAACATAGTGCCTCTGGTGACACTTTGTGGCGGAGGCATAAAAAAAGTTGTCCTTTGAAGTGTGTGTATCTATTATGAGTTCCTCATTGGCATATTGCTTGGTCTCATATGTGACCGTGCACCTCAAAACAAACAAAGTCGCACACACTGATTTTGCGTGAGGACTGAACATCATGAAATGGGTCAACCTAATCGAACTTGACTTTTTCATATTTTCTGAAAGAGCGGGTCTTCTTTTACATTATACTAAAATTTGGTATCATAAAACGGGCAGGAAAGTGTGTTTTTTACCAGTTTATCTCGAACATTTTTGGTAGAATAGTGTGATTAGGTGTGTCTTAGAATCCCTTTTTCATTTCTGAAACACCTTGTCCACACTCTTCACTTTCAACTCTAATAACTTTTGAAAGGATAGTGCTACTGCTTTGAAAGTTGGCATCAATTATGGACAGAATGTGTTAATGAGGCATGCTTAATTTCAGTTTAATCTGATAATCCCTTCATTGTTGTTACTCTGGTGGTTTACTTCCTGTTTTTTGTCCCATTCATCGCACAGCCAGCACGGTTTGGTAAAGATTAAGCGCTTGAATAGACACTGTACTTCAGAGCCTCTTTTCTCAGTTCACACTTTTCCTGAGTTTGTGCTTTCTTTCCAATATTCAAATAGATTAGGAGAGTCCATTTGCTTTGAGTTATACATCATTTTAAAGCTTAAAGTCTGCTCTTTCAGAATATGGTCTTCACTAAAAATTCATGTCTGGCGACTTTTTGTTTGTTTTGAGGTGCAAGGTCACATATAGACACTCAGCAAAAAAAAAAAAGGAAAAGAAAAGAAAGTAAACACTTTTTCAAGTTTATATCTCTCATAGAATATTTGGCTAAAAGTTAATATTTTATGGACCATATTAGAGGTAATTCAATTTGCTATCAACCTGGTATGTTAATAAAAAGGAAACTTTATGCATGAGTGAACACCTTTGTCTTTCTCTTCCAAGGCACAAAAGTGAAAAATGCAAAAATGAACAAGTTGTCATTCATGTGTAAGTGCTCTTTCACATAACAATAAGAACAAAAGATAAACTAGACTCGGAATTTGTCAACACTGACAAATTAGGTGATCCGATCTATTTGAAAATCAATGATTTGAGTCCTGATCCCAATATAGGCATGACCATACAGGTTTCATCTGTGTTTAGGGACATTGGCTGTGTGATGTTTGGATTCTCATGTAGAAAAGGGAGTCAGGTCTGCCATCAATGGTACCAAATTCCGTATACACTATAACGAAGCCCATTGACCATACTTTGCACAGCCAAGATGGCATCTGAGAAAAAAGTGGTTATTTTATGAAATGATCCTTGTAACATGGTCTTTGCGTGTGCAAAATATTGGAAAGATAGGACATGTATTCACCAAGATACAGGATGAAACATTTATGACCTTTGACCTTAATTTACCTACCCCAGATGGTGTTCGATCAAGTAGTTGTTATTTTATGAAATAATGTACGTGACATGAGCTAAACATGTGCAAAATATGGGGGTAATAGGGAATGTCTTTCTTGAGTTATTGCAAAGAAAGTTGCAAAAAGAAAGAAACATGAAAATACATCGAAGCTAAGCTATAATTTTAGCGAAGTTTTTTGATATGATTTCGACGTTGTATGAAAAAACGGAGGACACATAACAATAGCGCAAAATCTCAGCTACAACATATTGAATTAAAACAAATTAAAATCTGGGAGAAATTCACCGAAGTATAAGTGAGCTAGTGCTCGAAAAAGATAGTCATGTCAATTTTCATTTCCAGAAAAACTGCACTCCCACAGAGATAACACGTAAACTGGTCAAATTTGACAAGATTACTTTCAATCCATTTTTACGAGGTGATGCCGTCGTCCAATCAAAATGTTGTATTATATTAATGAAAGACCATTTAATAAGCTACAACATACTGAAATCTGGGTGGAAATTGGCAAAGGATAAGTGAGATACGCTTGAGTGAACTTAAAATTTGATGACGTCATTTTGAAAATTTACTTTGTTTATTTTATTAAGAAATTTGATATCTTTTAATCATTTTGGGAGGGCAAAAAAAAAGAAGAATGTGTTCACTCATGTGTACAGTTTCTCTATATATTGACCCATTAGGTTGCTAGGCAATTAGATTACCTTTCATATGGTATATCATTGATTGCATTTTATCAAAATTTTCTATGGTAATTATGAACTAAAATACGTGTTTACTTTCTTTTTGCTGAGTGTATGAATATGTATGTTAGCTAAGCAGGGTGACTCAGTGGGTGGGAAAACCATAATTAGGCATAATTAGACATACAGGCTGCACCCTGAGTTTACCACTATATTTCTGCCAGAGGAGAAATCCAGACCAGTTAAGTGTTGCTCTGACAAGAAAGAGTACAGCCATTAACAAAAAAAAAAAAATGAAAATGAAAATCAGGTACAAATTAGGGAAGTTATGAAATTGCAAAGTTTTCCTAATTTTCACAAGCAGTTTTAGAACAGTCAATATGAACATGCAAGTGGATGAGTTGATGATATCATTGCCTCACAATCTGCCATACTATTTGTAATATTGGAAAGAAAATACACCCTCTGCAAAAGTGTGAACTGAGAAAAGAGGCTCTGAAGTACAGGGTCTATTCGCTTTACCAAGCTGTGCTACCTGTGCGATGAATGGGACAAAAACAGGATGTAAACCACTGTAGAAACAACAATGAAGGGATTGTCAGATTAAGCTGAAATTAAAGGCATAATTTACCATTTGCAGCTAAACCAAAAACCCAGCATTAGTGCTTCAAAATAGTTCTAAAATGTGAGTTAGGGATACAAGCAACCACTGTAAAAATTTGAATGTTAAGTGTCATTTTATATACAAAATGTGAACAAAAGTTATATCAAAAATGTTTCCAGACTAAACCGTCTGCATTTATCATTTGTGTAGAATAACAGTGATATCTCCTTATATTTTAGGCTTTGTTGCAAAATTTTATATGGTAGGATGTTTTGTGATACAACTGACCTACACATATGCATAAAATGTGATATCTTGATTTTTTTGTTTAAATCTCTCCTCCTAAAGGTAAACAGGACGTCCATGATTAATGTCAACTTTCAAAGCAGTAGCATTATCTTTTCAAAAGTTATTAGAGTTGAATGTGAAGAGTGTATAAAGGATCTTCAAAAAATGAAAAGGGACCTCTAAGACACACTTGATCACTGCTTTACAAAAAAAAAAAGGGTTGTAGAAAAACTGCTGAAAACCCACTTTCCCATTCATTTTATGATTCCAAGCTCAAGAATAATGTAGAAGAAGAGTAGCTCTTTCAGAAGATATGGAAAACTAACAATTAACTTGGTTGACCTGTTTCACTTTTCTTGAGTCCTCATGTAAAATCAAGGGGTGCGACTTTTTGTTGGTTTTGTGATGCACGATCACATACTATATCAACTGATTAGTTAGCAAAACTTCAACATTCATAGTTTCCCTAATATAATTTTGTGTGATCAAATATTTCATTTTTGTGCTTATAAAACTTGACTTTTTCTATTCAAACTAACCTTTAACTGGTCAATGTTACTCTTTTGAAAATAGTGCTGCTTTTTTTTTTTTGCCAGAGAATAATGTATTGTTTTAAAAGTGTAAAATGGGCACATCACTTGTTGATAGGAGAATATTCAACATATATATCATATGTAGATGAAAATCCAGACCAATTTTCAGTACTAACCACTGCAGGCTATTCTGTTTTTTTTAATTTTTTTAAATGATATGCTCATTTATATTTATTGTAACACAGATCAACTTATGACGGATGTGTGCTTGACCAGTTAATGATCCCACAGTGAAGATCTCTTGTGTTCATATATATGCCTCCACCATGAAGTGTCACTGGAGGCATTATGTTTTGGGGTTGTCCACCCGCCCATCCGTCCGTCCTTCCATCCAGAATCAATTTTGTGGACAGAATAACTTAAAAACGGTTTGAGGAGTGATCTATCACTTGGTCTACTCCCACATCTTCTAATAGCTAATCCCATTTTGTCAGCAACCAGTTCATCCATAAATGACCATATTTAGTCCTATTGCCACTTAGCCTCATTACCAGTTGATCTACTTCCAGATGGGCTATGCCTATTTTGCCTAATACCCAGTTCATTAGAAGAAATGGAAAGGAGTCCAAGGAGACAAAATTGCAATTATACCATCTGGTCTTTAGACGAAATGGTAATTAGCCAAACTGGGCATTAGGCCAAGTTAGGATTAGACCAAACGGGCATCAGATGAAATTGACAGAAGATCAAATAAGTTTATTGGCAGTAGTGGTCTTAGATGAACTAACTGGGAAGTAGACCAAGTGGCAGTAAACCATTTCAGGTATCCTCATAAAACATGACAGATGTACAATGCATGAGTGGGTGAAGTTGTGCCTTATGGGTTGTATGCTCAACATCAAAGGTAAAAGGCCATGGTCAAATTCCTAGTCTGGAGAGGAGCATGAGGTAATGGTCTGCAGTGGCAGGTGACCTTGGATACTCAGGTGAATGCTAGACCCTTTGGTCTCTTTTTCTGAAAGTTTTCACTTGGAATCACTTTACTTGACAATTTTTGGTGTAGGAATTTTGTTTTGAGTTTGAAATCCACCTTTCCCCCATAATTATCAGATTAGAAAAAAAAAATCACTCCGAGATCTTATCCGGATAATAGAGAGATCCGAGTTAAGGGAGGCCACATAGGAGAGGTCGAACTGTATTTTGTAGGTTATTGTGGTGTTATGCTGGACCCCAAGGTAGCATGAAAGGTCCCCATTTATTTATTGTTTATATCAATGACTTTCTATCAGTACCCAAATAGACACCCTTCTTTCAACTAGCAATTCACATTCTACTAAAGATAAGATGTGCTTTGTATGCATTATCAGCTGAAAGTTTTGAGTATGCATGTGTAGGTATAATCTACATTCGGAAAGAAGAACATTTTGGAAATATATATTGTGTGTACTGAACAATTTTCATCAAGGTAGGCAATGCAATCATGTTTGCTATCTTTATCAACATGTTACAACCTTTAGTCCTATTCCTTCAAACTGCTAATGACTGCAATCTTTGTCACTTTGGAGAAAAAAAGAAAATCCAAGAGGTATTTATTGTTACTATACATCAATCAACATAATTTTGTTGCACTAATATTGTTCATTAAGTTCTTTTTCCTTAATAACATTACAGTTAAGGACTTTAATATTGTTCCATTATTCTTGGCCTTAGGTTATTTGAAAGTCAGTTTCATCTATCGGAGAAGCATATGAATCAAGATCATAGTTACACATGAATGTTCAAACAGTCGTACAAAGTTGAGACTGAGTTTGCCATTCAGAGATCACTCATTCCTTTCTGTTTTGAACAACTTTTGTCACTACTGATCAGGACATATCTCTTTAGTGGAATGTCCCAACATTCATTTTTACATCTTATATTGTACAAAATCATGTTTCATGTGTGTTTATAGGTCACGAGAGGATGATACATGTGTATTGAAATATTTTGCTGAGTTAGATGGGATGTCACTATGAAACCTACAGGAGAGAACACACACTACTGTTTCTGCTTTGATGAGCATTGCATTTGTTTAGCTTATTTGCTATAGCAATATCAAGATTGTAGGGGTGATAGTGACAGGTGAAACAACAACAACAAAGAAGACTGGGATGTATTGACAAAAAGTGGGTCTGAGGGAGAGAGAGAGAGAGGGAGATAGGGAGAGAGAGGGAGCTGAAAAGTTCTTATTAGACAAATCTGACAGTCCAGACTATGTAGAAAGGTGTCTGGCTGGCTGTGCAGGTTTTGATGTGTGTGTGTCTGATGCTTCCAACCTGACTGGACTGCACAGCTTCCTCCTGATTGGCTGGAGGGGTGACCCTGTGTCATCTATCCCATAATAGGAGGATATAAGGGCCCCTGCCATTCAGAGCTTAGTGAGAGCCTGAGCCAGGAAAAGTTAGTTTGGCAGTCTCCACTCGAGTTGATTTGTAGGTTCCACAAAGATTGTACAAGATGTATAGCTTTGTGGACCTTGTTGTCTGCCACAGGCGGAAACTCCTTCTGTCATTACTAGTATTCTTTGCGCTACACTCATTTTCAAATGGACAGGGTAAGTAAGGGAAAGCATTTCTAATCAATGCTCTTTTTGCAATTCTTATTTAAAAAGGTGAAAATGTGATTGTTGACTCCTGTGTTTATGTTGTATTTGTGGGACTACTCATGCATGATGGTCTTGCAGGCTTGCTTGTGTATGAAGCTTGAAATAGCAAAGAGGTATTTGAGAAGATAAAATTAGAATGATACTCCCTTGTGGAACCTCATATTTGGGATAGCACATGCTAAAATTGATATGACAGTGCACGATTTAGCTTGAAGAGCTGCGAGTTTAGGTGAGGATGTCTTCAAGCCTGCCTGTGCTGCGAGGAGGAGCAAGCTAGCATGATGAGGTCATGGCACATTTACAGTGCAAGTCAGCCACAGACAGCCTTTGGGTCTTTGTGGCATCAATGTGAATTTTTCCATTATAATATTAGGCCATTTTGATCCTGTGAATAAGGAAAAGGTTTTGATCAATATTTTGGGTGCCACATTCAGCCTTGGCAATCAGCATTCAACTTCTCATTATCTCCATACTATTTACCTGGTTCAGTATGTTTCTACAGGTTAAGCTCAACAGTGACACTACAGGTTTCCTAGCACAGGATTCTGAAATGAATTTATCTTCCATAAGGACTGTGAGGGTTCATCTGACATTGCACATTCGCTTTAAAACTGAAATTGATACTCTTTGTCGGAGACTAGTTTGTTCTTTGCATTATTTTTTATGGTTTATCATGGCATTCAGGAGTTTTATTTGCTTGATTAAAATGCAGAGCAGATATCTGAGTATGCTGGTTAACTGGCTGCACTCTGTAAGATTACAGTTTCTAGTGATGTCATTGTGTGGATTAAAGGTTGTAGGTGATGTGGGTAGATGGAAGGAAATCTGAATGCACATTCAGCATTCGAGGCTGTACAATGTACATTGTATACCCTAGCTGTTTTATGCCTCCGCCTGAAGGATGCCAGAGGCATTATTACACTTAGTAGACACAGAATATGTGAGTTATGTTACCTGCTACTATCATGACTAAAAGTGAGTTGGATCTAATCTAAATGAAAGGATAGAAGTTTGCCATCATCTCCTATTCAGGGCTGTTGTATAAATATTTCATGGCGATAGTTTTCTTCTTCAGTGCTTGTTTATGTCACAAATTGATTTATACTATTCATTCCGAAGGAGGATGAGATGTGGATTCATGTACACAAGTGTCCAAGATCCTCCTGAAAGAGAACAGGTGTTGCTTGATATGGAAAGCTCCTTGATTTTTCTTGAAAATATTTTGTCTTACAACTAGTAAGGAAGGGGGGGGGGGGGGTGTCACACATCTTTGTGTCATCATGAATAAAGTGTTAAAAATTCTTCAGTTACATCTAGTAAGTTGTTCAGTTGAATTTCATGAGGTTTCATCTCGTAGAGAGTTCAGTTTGGCAAGTTCATTGATGATAATTACAAATTTAGCAAAAGCACAGATTTCTCCCTGTAACATTTTGTAGTGAAATTTTCTGTGATACTGCAAAATACAGGTTGTTTAACTACATTAGAGAAGTGCGAGGAAAGGAGGTTATGGGATTGTATCATAAAAAAAGCAGTAACTGTGTGGGTGGGGGATTTGAGGGATAAATTGACAAAGGGGAAAGTACATTTTATATGTATTGCAGTTTTTTCTGCCTAGACTAGCAAATTTCCTCCACAGATACAGCTGCCAGTGACATAGTGGGTCACCTATACTGCTTGGTGAGCAGTTTTGTGTCAGAGGGGTGGGCTGGCACTTTTATACCACAGACCTCCATTTCCTGCCTGTTGCAAGCGTCTATGCCCTTGGTTCACTAGACTGTCATCTCTAGGGGGAAACGATATCTGCACATGTGCAGTATTTTTTTTTTTTTTTCTGGAAAGGTCATATAACTCCAAGCTCAGCATCTTCTCTGTGCGCACCAGCAGGATTTGCTGACTGAGATGTTTCTGAATTGTAGGGCGGTCCGTGGTGGGTTGATTGGCAGTCAACTCGCTCAGCGGTCCAGCAATGAGTAGTGATAGCTTGTGAATATGGATCATGGCCTGCAACTGTGCATCCATTTGGAGCATTTGATTAATTAATGGATGGATCAATAAGTGATTACAGGGATGGATATACACACATTATTTTGTTTCTGATCTTGGAGATAATTCAGTAGCCTTTTATATGCAGTCTAATTAAAATCCCCAGTGTTGGCCTTTATATAGGAAACTCTTGTTGTGCTTTGACTGAATGATAGATATTCTGCAATATTTTACTAAGTTGACAGATGTCACAAAGTCAACATCAGTGTCCTGTCTTTGATTATCATTTCACTTCTTATACTATTTGAGAAACATAATTGCGACAATCAAAGCACTTTATTTCAGACTCAAATGTGCTAAAATAGGACAAACTGGTACTGATAGAAATGACCAGTATAGTCTGTGAAGTGCCTTGTTCTACAAACATATTTTTTCTGTTTCATCAGTAGGGTCTAAATGCAAATACCAACTTGAATTTATGATCTTGTGTAACATGTACATTGTAGGTCCTTCATGCCACCTTCAGAACACATAAACAAAAATCAATGGTAAAGTATTGTCATCCTATTTTTTTTTTTTTGGGGGGGGGGGGTTAGGTGGGGGAGCAAATATTAATGCACATTTCATAGGCCAATAGATTAGTTGACCTGAATTTAAAAAAAAAAATTAATGTGTTGGACACTTTCCTTGAGTAATGTGCTGGGAATTGCACTGTGCTTTGCAAACTCCCATTCATGGTACAGGCTGATAATTGATGGAGGAAAAGGTTGAATGAAATGATAATGAAACATTTTCCCTGTCATCTAGATTGTCAAAGGCTATGATAATGATATCTTTCCTGGGGAAAATTCTGATGAAAATGATGAATTAACCATTCTTAAAATATATTGATCTGTGAGTTACAGGATTAATTTTGACCCTGAATCACAAAACCAACAAAAAGGTCGCCAGACATGGATTTCTGGTTAGGGCAGATTCTAAAAGAGCAGCCTCTTAGCTTTAAAATGATAGGCCTAACTCAATTCAGATAGACTCCCCCAACTTATCTAAATAGTGGAAAGAAAGCATGCACTGTGGAAAAGTGTGAACAGAGAAAAGAGGATCTGAAGTACAAGGGTCTGTTCAAGAGCTCACTTTTTTATACCAAGTAGTGCTGGCTGTGCAATAAAGGGACAAAACACAGGATGTAAATCACCAGAGCAACAACAATGAAGGGATTATCAGATTAAGCTGAAATTGAGCATGTTTAAACCAATTCTGTCCATGATTAATGCCAACTTTCAAAGCAAGTAGCGTCATCCTTTCAAAAGTTGTAAGACTTGAAAGTGAAGAGTGTGCAAAGGATTTCAAGAAATGAAAAGGGGCCTGTAAGACATACTTGATCATTCTACTCTCCCCACAAAAAGGGTTGTAGAAAAGCTGCTGAAAACACACTTTCCCATTCATGTTATGATCCCAAACTAAAGTATAATGTTACGTAGAAGAAGTTATAGCTCTTTCAGAAATATGAAAGAGTCAAGATTGATTCGGTTGACCCATTTCACCTTTTTTGAGTCCTCACGTAAAATCAAGAGTTGCTACGTTTTGTCGGTTTAGTGATGCATGGTCACAATATTATTCTCAAGTTTTTCCTTCCCGCAAGCAGTGTTGGAATTAACATTCTATGATAGAGCACTAGCTTGATGACAAAGTATTTGCTCATACCATTTTGATAAATAAATCAAGATTATCCCAACATTTTCATGTTGACTCATGCATTTGATAGACCATTGTACAGCTCAGTGTGCATAGTTCAATAAACAGCAATAGATCTGCACCCGAGTCACTAAAATGTGATTTAAGAGTAAATATGGTAGACCCTCTATCGAAAGACAATATATGATTACTCTAATGCAAGGGGATATTCCCCACACCTCAGGTGTGGAAAGTCAACTGAATGTATGCAAAGGCACTGAGATACCCCTCCCCCCCCCCCCCCCCACAAAAAAAGTAAAGTTTTCAATTGAAGGTTACTAAATACTACATCCTAGCAGTTTGTTTTTTTTTCATGTTGAAAGGTTCTCCCTACCTTTTTCAGTTGCCTTTTGCCTTTTCCTAGACCTATTTTCCTTCTCCCTGCTTGCCAAGGCTGAAAAATGTTTGTGCTTTTGAAGTTAGAATATTCAAGAATAGAAAAGGACATGCCACAGTTGTAGCTATTTTTGTTTGCATGTTTCATTGCATGAATTGCTGTGATTATTGGAGAGGTTTTTAATAATTGGGAAAGTACACATACTTGAGGCATTAGTAGTTTGCAAATCATGCATGAGTGGTCCTGTGTATTGATTCTTTATATTCACATATACTGAAATGCTTTCCAGATGAATGATATATCATTTAATTTGATTATGTGCATCTTGCATTGCATGTTCATGATCAGCTATTCACTTTTGTCTGAGTGTGAATAGCTGGATTGTGATTGCATGATTAACACCCTTTCACCAGGAATGTCATGTGCTTGTAGCATGATTTTCATTGCATGATAATATTATAAACAGCATACAGAAAAAAGTGCAAGTAAAAACCAGGAATGCTGATAGTCTAAACTAGAGAGGTACATTGTATTAACAACCAGGTAAAGACATTACTATGTTGATGATGCAATCTAAAATAATCATCCTTTAATCCAGTTGTTGGGAGAGACAGGTGTTCTGTGACCTCTCCTCACTTTTGTGTCATTCTAATTTTCTTTGTTCTAAAATTGATATGGCTCTGTTGAGTCATCACTGTTATGGTATGATTTGTCTGCACGTTGCATGGTATGATATGTCTGCACATTGCATGTCATCTTGTTGCTGACTTGAGAACTCTGCATGGCAATGCTGTTGCAACTAATGCCTGTCTGTGAGCTCTATGCTATAGTTTTTCCTTGTTTTTTACCCTCTGGTGTCCCTTTGTGTGTTATAGTCCATTAAAGAGTTAATACACTTTTATATACACATTTATTGTTGGGTATATAATTTTTTCCCCCCACAAGTTACCCATGGGCTATGGATCATGTTCTTCTCCACATTCTATTTGAATTCCTTGAGACACTTTGTGAACAAAACTAATGGACTGGAGGTAACTACATCACATTTTTGGAACACATTTGTGCTGTAATTGTTCAGTGCACACAGGTAGAAGAGACATACGCCGTGTATTTCACAGTCACTTGTATTATGTACAATTGGATGCATCAAATGATTTGATAATCATCCAAGCGGTAACTAGTGTCCTCCACACCATGCTTCCTAAGATTTTCATTAACTAAGGGCTCTAAAAATTATTTAATACCTATGACCTATGAATAGCAGTCCTACCTTCCCAATTTGGGAAAATTTATTTTTGTCCCTCCCGCTTTTTCATTAGTGCCTATGTATGCGTGTGTGTGTGTGTGTGTGTGTGTGTGCAGGCAGGTGCATGTGTATGTATCTACATGTAGGTATGGATGAATAAGAAGGGAATAAATCTTGTTTTGCAATGTGCAGTGAAATGAGGGATTTTCTTCTGCCTTGGCCACCTCCCTGTTTTATTTCTTTGTGTTTGATAGGGATTTTTTGCTAGATTTTGGATTTAGGCCTATATTGAATAGTGACAATTCATGTACTCTACTGTTGGTCTACTATGGGGACAAGGAAAACTGAATGCTGTAAGGATTAGGCTAATATGACAGGCATTGGGTACATTTTGAGCCAACACAATAAATTTTCTTTTCCACTTTCTAATCTCTTCACTCATAACAAGCTTGGAATTATCTTGTATGAGGCTAGCAACTAACAATGTGATATAATGCATGTTTCAAGAGTATACATTTTTCCTCCTAATGAGCCTGTATTTGCTGGTCTTTAACAATGTTAGTCATGATAGTGAATGCATCAAATCCCTTATAGCAGTGTAGTTCAAGTGTGCTGTGATGCCCTCAAGATCTAGGTGACGTGTCTATCAACACTAAATAGGCAGTAAAAGATGGAGGGGGGGGGGGGGGGGTATATCACATGGCCAGGTAGGGTTTTACCATCAGAAACTAGACATTTTGTTCAAAGTGATGTTTTTAAGCATAAATATTGCATTGGATACAGGAAAAATAAGGTTGGAAGAAATTGTTGAGTAGAAAGCGTATATTCAGTGAAGAATTAAAATTCTTTTTCACTTGTCTATCAAAATACCCTCTTCCTCTGTATTGGACTTTCATATCTAGTGACGCCTACAGGTGTATGTTTTTCTCTTCCAAATTATATACAACAGCATTAATGTTGGATTGTAAAATAAATTAGAATTGAGAATTTAAATTCTACCTGAACAATGCTGTAAAACTGAGGACTTTAGAGCAAAATGAAATGATCATGATGTATTTTCTAAAACTGAGGACTTCAGAGCAAAATTAAATGATCATGATGTATTTTCTAAGATCAGAGATTAGAGTTTTTGCATAAATGCCACAACTACTTTTAAAAAAAATGCCTGTTAACTGTAGGTTTCTGTTGTGCAGTGGGATGTTAACCTCACATATTATACCGATGAATAGTTTAGCAAGGAACACAGGACTGTCTTTCACGAAATGCCCAAGAGAGCTGCATGATTTACTCCTGACATTAACTGCCTCTTTGGTAAAATGGGTATTACAGAAATCATGCCCCTTGTGTGTTTGATTAATAGACTCTTTATGTTTTTACACTCTGATGAATAGATACTAAACAACTAGATTACTGTAAAAGTTATAATCATTCCAATTAATTCACTGCATGATGCCTGTGAACTATGTCGCATGATCTTTTCTGATAAAGACTGAATGCTAAAACTGAATGCTTCATTACAAGGCATGTTGACAGAGTTATGCCCTTAATCACACTAGTGAATGATTTGCTTATCTTGAACTTTGACCTTTTTTTGGTTCATGAATGCTTGTATGTTTTCAAATGCCATTAACATTTTATTTTTCATTTGATGTACTGAAATCTTGTTGGCCTCAAAAGTACAGTTCTGTGAAGAGATTTAACAAAATCAATATCATTATAGTGAGAGAGGCGAGAGAGGGGAATAAGAGTAGGTTTGTGAGTATTATTTATTGAACCTGTACTTATGGCACAGAAGTATTTTTTCTTGTGGATTAATCCATCCCTTGTTTTCACTTCCATGCCATGTGTCACCCCACTTGCAGTCAAGATTCATGTGTGTGTCTGCACTGCAACTGACTCGTTTAATCAGAGGCATAGTATTTTGATTCATTGTGTTCAGCCATTGTTGCATTAGTCTTAAATACATGCCATTAGTAACATTTTACCTATAGGTTATTCAAGGTGGAGTCACAACCAGTACATATCTAAAACAACTAGGTGAATCAACCCTTTCAGAGTCACCATCTTGAAACTGTCAGTGGGAAAGGTAGCTACACATGTAGCAGTACTCAGTAAAATAAATCTTTTGTTCGATGCCAACCTCTTACTTTAGTATGGTTTTAAGCAAGTGCTAAGTTTGGGATGCTCTGTACTTGTGTCGTGACAGTCATTTTAATAGCTGAAACAGTTTTTAGTTTAGCATCCTTCTGTTGATCTCCTAATGTTTATGCTAAATGTTTGTCTGTTAAGGGGGAAATGATAACAAATGTTGTGAAGTGCTGGTTTAGACTCCACTGCTTTCTCATCTTTCCGTGGTCATGGTGTTGATTTGTTCTTTTCTTGGTTTAATACAGTTCTCTTCAGCCATGTCACATGATTACCATGGATCTTACCTTCATATCAGAGATGTCTGCATTCTCAAGTCCATTTGAATTCCATAGTCACTCAGTCCATGCCATCTACCACACATCAGACTTGATACATTTAACACATGCAGGCTTGCGAGGCCTTCATTGTCACTCATGTGTGTTGTCAAGTCATGTTGTATGAGAGTAATTTGTACTTTGTTCATCAAAATATAATGTTTCAAGTTCAAATCTTTCTATCAGCTGGGTTTTGATCGCCATGCAAATTGTGTTGTTGAGGTGAGTACAACATTTTTGATTTTAGATACTCATATGATTTCTCTTCATAATGAAGCAGCAATCTAGATTGTAAGTTAAGACTTGGCAACCAGTGTCTCACATAGCACAGCTCATGATGATTTATGTGTGTCTTGTCATGAGTACAGAGTCTAAAATGACAAACTCTTCTTTATAGTTATTCATGTTTGCTATTTTTGTATTGTAGCACATAAACTTGTCATTGTTCCATGTACTATGACATGTCACTATGATAAGATGAACAGAATTAGATTTTCTGTCCTGATTGGTGCCAGAATCGGTCATATGCAGACTCTGTTGCAAGCAGGGAGGTGGAAGAGAGCATTTGAACTATATTTCTGTTAGCTGATTATTTCCTCAAGTCAATTATTGACATGAACTGGATGCCAAGTCTTAACACACAGTGCAGGGTGTTACAGACCAATATTTCTCCCACTTAATGAGCCCCATATGGTTTCTTGCAAGTACGTTTACAACAAAATGTCTCAAAGTTCTTTTCTCTCAATGTAGGACAAAAAATACTGATAATCAAGTGGACATATGGGTTTGTAACACTCTGTAGTATACATGCTACCATTATATTGATGTTCTGATTCACATGTTGATAACAATAACTAGTAGCAACTCCATTGTATGATAAATGACTGGTTTATTTGTTCTTGAACACATGTTATTTCTGTAATTTTGGATCCATTGTTGCTGAGTAGAGTATCAAGTATTCAGTTATTTCCCTTGGATTTGCATTTCTTTGATTATGTGAAGTTCTACATGCATTGCATAGAATAAGTAGCAGATTTTTTAAAGTTAGAGAAATTGTTGCAAATTCTTTCAGCATCATGAAGTAATGAATTGAATTAAAGAGTTTAGGATATTAAAGAAGAAAGTTTGATGGGTACTAAATCTTGTTCTCTGTTTATCCAAAGCAAAAAATGGCTTCCTTCCTTTAATGCACAAGATCCATACTAATGTTACTTTTCACATTTCTAACCCTGAGACTTCTTAATTAACCACCTGTTCTTCATC
This sequence comes from Diadema antillarum, assembly GCF_040938485.1. Lineage (NCBI taxonomy): Eukaryota > Metazoa > Echinodermata > Echinoidea > Diadematoida > Diadematidae > Diadema > Diadema antillarum. The sequence continues at coordinate 2,632,662 of NW_027271164.1, read as the reverse complement.
TAACTATGGATGAAATATACCCAATTCATTGAGAGGGGGAAAATGTTTTGTATAGGAATGCTGTTCCCTCCCAGGCTGTTTCTTCTTGTCTGTGAGCACCTTGCATGATATGATGACCCACAGGCATGCTTAATGCTGATGTATTCAACAACGCCCAAGCCGACAACCTACCCTGTGTGTATCGTGGTGTACTTAAACTCCATGATGAGGTATGGAGGCAGGATGAATGCACAACTTGTACCTGTACCAATGCTACCACAACCTGCCAGATTGACTCCTGTCAGGTCCCAAAATGCAAAGAACCTATTACTGTCCCTGGAGAATGTTGTCCCCGCTGCCCTCTTGGTGAGTTACTGTCTTCTAGCAAGATGGTCTCGTTCATCATCTTGCCCTCCTCCCGCATCCTGTTGAATCCTGGCCAGTTTCCTTCATCCTGTGCCCTTGTCTCTTTCCCATGGAAGCATGAATCTACCCGTTGCCCTCTACCACCTTGTAATCGCCGTTTTTCAAAGTCCAACCCCGACTCCTTCAAACCTGTCCTTTTACAGCATGTGTGCTTTATTTTCATTTTTCATTCTGTGGAAGCCTCCTGAAAACTCCCCATGTTTTCCCTTACAGCAGTGTCTTGATTTGAACATTCGCCCAATTCCTCAGGGCCTGTCATTCCCCATGCTCAAACCAACTTTTGTTGTCTCCTAAAGATGTATTGTTCCTGAAGTGTACTTAGTTCATGATTTTCATCTTCTGTTTTCTAGCCTTTTCTGTTAGGACAGAGAGGCATCGTTCTTGCCACAGTGTCATCCTTCCTTTGCTTTCATGATTAGATGGTAATCAAAGGCTATATATATAGAGAGAATCTGTCAGGGAGGCGACAGATCCTTTCTCACTTCCTGCAAGCTACGTATGCCTTATTCTCATAGTTGGACATCTGGACATTAGATGAAATTATCTTCTTCACTGCCATAGTTGTCTTTCAATTTCAATGTAGCGATCAGCTACGGTCCATCTTAACATTTCTGAAAGTTACAAGAAACAATTTGTATAGATGAGGTATAAGAACATATATCAATGTTCTGAAAGCAGACACTTTTGTTGTCTGTTGCTGTATCACCTCGTAGATTAGTACACTACTGTGCATGCACAGCATTCACAACATTTCACACTCAAGCTCTGCACATGAACTGTACAGACAAGCCTTTTGTGTTCACTCCAGCTATACTGAAGTGATACATACCCCAACATAAGAATACCTCCGTCACCTTCTAATCCCTTCCACTCACCCATTAGCTGACTTCATATCTCTGCTGTATGACTTTGCCCCAAAGCTTCAAAACACCAGTCTACCTATTCCTCTATTTTCCTGTATACTCCTTCATCATCATATTGAAACAGGGATGATTAGTGATGTCTGTGTTCTCTCTACTTTCCCAGATTGTGGCAGATCTGATAGTATTGATTAGTGAAGTATGGTATCCTGCCTACTAGTTTTCCAGTTGGTTGCCCTATTTGTTGATGCGATATCTAATCCACTTCTATCCAAAATATCAGCCACCACCCTTTGCCGAGTAACTGATTCCTTGAAGTCATCCTAACAGAGCATGCCTCTATTGTCTCTCTCTTTGCCATCCTCAGCCACAGAGTAGAGAGATCGACTCATTTGTTATTAACTTTTTACTGTAAGACAAGGAAGGAGGTTATGTGCCCTCGAATGGATTATCTTTTAAGTGTGATGTTAACCCTTACTATCCTAATTAATCTTATCACGCAATGAAAAATGTACACATTTGTAACTGTAATTTCATAAACCAAGGGTTTTGTACACCATCAAAATGAGTAGCTCTATAATTGTTCTATGATACCAGCTCTGTAATTGTTCTATAATACCTTGAGAAAAGGCTGTATTATTCTTCAGTATGTTCCAAGGAAGGTCAGTGAAAGAAACTGCTTGTTGATGATGTTTGAACTGCACCAACTTGAATATTTGCCTCGCAGCGGTGACTATCAGAGGTGTGGATGTAACTTTGAGTCTTCCACGTCCCATTACGGAGGGTCAGATGAACGTGGTGCCCCTGAATGTGGACATAGACTATCTACAAAAAAAGTCATCTGATATTGTGGGAAATGGCTTGTGGACGCTCAATGCTTGGGGATCCCTGCGGGCTGATGGCACTGGGCCCGAAATATCCTTTGTGGAACAAGCTCTGTCGCCAATACAGGAAGACACTGTGTTTGCTCGCTCGGCACCTTTCTTCTTTCGCAATGTCCAGTACAATTTGGACATGACAGGGACCCAGTGCTCTGATATCAATTACATTTGTGCACGCATCCGCAAGGGAGATAATCCAGAGCCAGATTACCAATTCAAAGGCAAACCTAGGCAGTCATCTACTTTCTTGGACTGTGTACAACTGGAAGACTGCATCGGTAAGTAGCAAATGTACATTTGTGGGAGTTAGATGTTTTTTTAGCTTGGCAGTAGGAGGCAAGCCCAGTATGTGTTTTCTGTAAGATATAAGTATGAGTTAATGTGATGGGTGAAAAGTGTGGCTGTGTGCTAGCATTCATTTCAATCATCATCATGTCAAATTTCCGTTGCAGGTTTTTAAAGAATTCATTCTAACACTTGGTCCATTTTTTTCCCTTAACCAGCTGTTCATCACTTTCATAAGACAGAACATACCATTATTTTTTATCAAAACGTCTAATTCCATTTTCCATAAATTCAGATAGCTAAAGCAATGTCTACTTGATTTTATCGCTGTGCCTCTGTGCAATGGGATCTAATGGTAACGTCAGTGACCGGCCATTTTTCACCAAGACTTCTCCTTGGAAGTTGTGCCTTGCCCTTCACTTCATTCAAAGGAACCCCCTCCCCAGCAAAGAACATGAAAATTGAAAAATAGAGAGAGTGAGATTAGTAATGGTGGAAGCAGGATTTCTGTAAATGCATCCAGGCTGATGGAGTTTCTTGTTGGCTGAGGGGCAGCGTATTTTAGGTCACTTGCTGTCATGGTGCCTCTTCCTTGTGTAGGAAATATTTATTAGCAGTGTGTCACCAGTTACTCTGAAATGAGCATAGGGGTAGGTTTGTAGAGACAGCACTGTGGATACACTAGTACTTGTTTGAATAGCTGCTGTAAAAAAATAAGGAAAGAAAAAAAGGAGGATTTTTGGAATTTACAGACACAGAGTAGAACATCAGCAATAAACAGGACAATACAGTGACATGAGGGTTTGAACTAGTTATTGAATATTTTGCAGAGAGGTAATGGGCTGAGTTCAAACCTTTTTTTTTTCTACTGTATTTGTGTTCTGATATCCCACCTGTTGGGATATATGTTTTCTAACAATTGAAATAAATGCAATTTAGTCCATGCGCGTTGATAGATTAAAGCAGAAAGGCATACTTTGTTATTAACCCCTCATTAGATGGTGGTGGTATTGAAAACTAGCTTCAATATCCTTGCCAATCTATTGTCATGGGTATTGGTTATTAAATCTGTTGCAAGAAGAAATTTCAGATCACAAATCTTTTTTTTTCTGTTTTTTTGTTTTTGTTGTTCACAAATCTATATCGTACACCATAGGAAGCTGCACTGTAAATAAGATAGTATTATGTTAGTCCAGTTCTGTCCAGTATGGTAGTCCAATTCTGTGCAGTTGAAATGAGATACACATCCTTGTACTTGAGAATTTATGATTCTCTTCACTGAAGTTTTCTTCAGCACTTTGTTGAACGATTGTAGTAAAATTGGAGAATTTCTTGTGTGTATGTAATCAACTGTGCACCAAGTGTTCTTTTCCTCTTCATGAAACTGAAGATCCATGCTTTTGACAGCAAGTTCTCTATGTTTACTATCCTGGGATATTGCAGGTGTCCAGCTGCGGGGACTGACATGGCAATTCCGTGCAAGTGATGTCATTGCGGGAATCCCCAACCCACTGAATGTCACAGCAACAGTGAACTTTGTCGATTCGTCCCGCAATGTTGGTGGAAGGAACTTGTGGCGGCTTGGCATGTATGGCAGTCGCAGTAGTGATGGTAGTGGAGAGAAGTTTAACTATGTGCGGCAGACGCTAAATGAGCGCGAGGGCTCCTTACCCTTGATAAATGCTCGGGATATTGACTTCAGGGAAGCACGAGCGATGTTCGATGTGGCAGCCATTGGGTGTACAGACTTTACGTACATGTGTGGTGAATTTACCAAGGCAGACAACCCAAGTCCAGACTTCAGCTTCTCTGTGTATCCAACAGGAGATGTGAAGGTTATCTGCAAAAGATCGGACTGTCGTGCAGGTGAGTGATTTCTTCATGAAATCTCCATTTGCAGGTGTCTTTCATTTCAGAGTTGGCTAAAATGTGTTGTAAATGTTCCCAAAAATGTTAATTGTTGATGTAGATGTGGGACGAATTATAAAGAATTGTCGCTCAGACTCTAAGGAAATGAAGAGTGTTGCTAATTTGAATGACTGTAGCATACTTCAATGGGAATTCAAAAAGATTGATCACACTTTAATTGATGGTAAAATGGCTTATGGGGTTGTGGTTAGATCTTTAAAAATAACTGGTTAAGTAAGGAAGAACTGAACTGGTCAACTTATGTTGGTAGATACATGTATAGGTCGTATCCTTTGTAATGCTGGTATTGATCATCTCATATTTTCTCAAAATCAGTTGCAAACATCGAGGCAGTTGGTGCTACTCCAGTCAGAGGAAATCTTGTGGCCGGAAGAGCCTCCAATCCAATAGAAATGTTCATCACTGTCAACGGCTCTGGTGTTGGAGTGGCTGGAAGGAATTTATGGACAATGACTGCATTTGGTAGTAGTAGCTCTGCAGGAACTGGTCGCAAATACTCACAAACTTCACAGCTTCTGACACAAGAACAACAGAATAAGATGCTGGAACCTAAGAAAACTATGGAATTGGGCAGAGTTGCGATGGACATAGACATGACAAACTATGACTGCAGGCAAGTTTCGCATGTCTGTGTTACATTTGGCAAGTCACAGGAAGCAACCACAGTATTCCGTATGGTCCCAGTACCCAATGCTGCAGTGCTGACTAAGTGTGTGCCATACCAATGTGCAGGTAAGTCTAAAGAAAACACTGTGATCATGAAGCAGTAGAAAGAAGCATGAAAATGTAGAAAGTGGTTCTAGTGGAAATGACAATTTGAAGTTAAGTGTGCACTCTTTCACAGCACTTGAATCCCAAGGGATCTCATCTACATTCTTTTGTTCTTGTATATTTATGCCTCTGACCCAAACTGTGAAACAATATCCTTATCCAGTGCATGTAGGAGCTATTCAGTCTTGTGATTCCTTTTTTCAATCCATTTTATGAAGTAATTTTAATGTTCCAGTTCAAAAGTTTCAAGGAAAATGGGCATTTATGGTTAGACTATGTGTATTTAGTATCCCAAGAGAGTGTGATGATATTGCGTTCAAATTTATGAGAAGACGTCTCAACATTTCAATGAACTGTTTTTCAGGACATTCCTTCTTGACAGGGCTATAACTTAAAATCTCTATGTAACAATCATATTCACAGTGGCAACGGCAAGATCTCTCACTTGGTCCTATGATGCACCAAGCATTGTTCTGGGCCAAGACAGTTCCGTCACCATCGATGCACAGGTCTCCTTTGTGGACAACGAGGCAAGAGTCTCTGGCCGAAATCTATGGCAAGTGGGGCTGTTTGGTAGTAGGAGCATCAGTGGGATGGGGCAAAGGATTGGAGAACAGACGCAGATACTTCGACCAAATGAAGCAGCCACTAGCCTGGGGCCACGGTCAGATGATGGTCTACATACGCTGGATATCTCTGGCATCAGAACAACCTTTGATATGAGCTCCATTGGGTGTGGCGCTTTCCTCTACTTGTGTTTGGAATTTGGACAAACAGCTTATCCAAACCCACCTTTTGAATTTGCCACTGAAAGTGGTGCAGATTCTATCATAAGCTGCAAGCTGCTTCAATGTGAGAATGGTAAGGAATGCTTGATTTGAAAAGAAAAAAGTAATTGGATATTGGCCCATTTACAGGTGTGATGTTATACAATATGAATAAACATTGGCTATTCGTTGCAGTATGATAGAGGTGTTCTGCTGTTGTTTCCTTGTTGATGAGCAATAGTTAAAAAGGTCTGAAAATATCAAGGTCATCTGAAAATATATAATAAAAAAGGGCATGAATTGAATCACATCCTTTTGTTAACTTTGTTTCTAATCTGTTGGTGAGGTAAGGACATTGTTAAAATAAAAACCAGTACCAAGTGACATATGTTGATGTGGCACCAACAAATCCATAAGATACATATTCACTTATGTGATGGCTGCAATAATTTGTATACAAATGACAAATTGACAAAATGACATCTTTAAATTGTTTGAATGAAAAAAAAAGAGAAGCATTTCATATTTTCTTCACTGTTTGGACGTGATGTTTTCTATGTACAGATGTTGTCTTGACCGAACTGGATCTCTCACTGGTTGATGGCAGGGTCTTGGATGCAAGACCTGAAAATCCACTGACACTTTCCTTAGCTGCAACACTGACAGGACCTGGGCTACAAGGAGAAAACCTGTGGGAAGTGTCATTGTTTGGAAGCAGTGAACCAGATGGGCTTGGTCCTCGCTTTGGTGAGATGAGTCAAATTCTGGACAGGTACCAGCAGAGCCAGCCATATCAACCAAATGAGATCCTGGACTTTGGCAACATTGATCTGAACTTTGACATGACATCTCTAGAATGTGCCAGAATCAAACACATTTGTGTGGAATTTGCTAAGAATCCTGACACATCTGTGGCGTTTGTTCTTCAGGCAGCAGATGAGAACACATGGATATCCTGTGTGCCAGTCCCATGTGAAGGTAATCTTGTCAAATTTGTCAAATGTTTCAGGAATGACTTTCCTGTTGTCATATTTCTGGACATGCATACTGAATGTAGCCATTCTCTCATAAAAAAAGGAAAATAAAGAAATGAAAATTAGAGGAAAACCAAATCATAAAAACTTGTTTTACAGGACTCGTCTTTGCTACCCTATTTTAACTGGGCTATTTGAGACCAAGTTTTTACTGGGAGGGGTCAATTTGACCCCCCCCCCCCCCCCCCCCCCCCTTCAGATCTCGGCCGCCTATCGCGCGATAGCCGCAAATTTTGCCTAAAGACAGAGCTGGATGTCAACTACAAGATTACATGGTCATAGAATAGAAAATTATTGGCTTTCCATTTTTAATGAATTAATTATGCAAATTCATGCATGAAATCATATTTTCACCTATAACTCCATTAAAAAGACTGAAGGATTGCTAAATTTTTGTGTCAGAGTTCCTCAAGACACATCAAACAATTTTCTTGTAAAAGAATAGCACAATCAAAATCAATTTCTTTTGTTTTTTATTGTTTCGTTAATTTCTTATGTATTTTATTGTTTTTTTGACCTTTTGTTTTCTATTGTTTTTTGCCAAAATTTGTTGCAGGCACTTTTTTAAGCTTATCTACACTAGAATCAATTAATTTGAATGGTTAAAAGTTGATATAATATAATTTGTATCAATTTAATCAAAAAACACAATTTGCATTGGATTTGCACAGAATATCATGAAATTGAGCTCTTTTCGGGTTGATGTGCTTATGCAAAACATTACGTAACTTCAGAACGGTGTACCCGGACGTCGCAAATTTGGTCTCAAAATATTCGGGAGACTTCAATGAAAAAAAGTCATGAAACGACGCGGCAAAACCTTTGCGCGTTGTGGAATCGTGGCACGAAATGTCGAGGGGGGGGGGTCAATTTGACCCCCCCTTAAAATAGGGTTAATGTATCCAAGTAATAAAGGACAATAAAGATCTCTGAATGTTTGGTGATAATGCATGGACACAAGTTCATTTGTTTTTATTATAGAGTTTGAGACAAAGGCAGCTACAGAAATAATAAGTTTGTTCCTTTTCCATTGTTATCATCAAGTGACTCTTGACTAACTTTGACTGAAACAGCTTCTATGTGTCATATGATGCCAAATATGTGATGACTAGTGCTCTCTCCCTCTTTGACCAACACATTCTGCAGGTGTCATAGCATCAGACCTTAACTGGAGCTACCAGGCCCCGGAAGGCATTGTACTTGGTGCTCCCATTCCAATTCTTCTTGATGCTGAGGTAAATTTCACATCGGTGTCCTCCGACGTGACTGGCAAGAACTTGTGGGCTCTAACCCTCTTTGGCAATACAGTGGAGTCTGGGCGTGGTGACATTATTGGCATTCTGCAGGGTAACATCCTGGGCAACAGGCAAGCTAGCAGAAACCTGCGTGTAGGGGACACCAGTCTACAGTTCAACAATGTTCAAAGCCAGAAGGATCTAAGCAGGATTGGCTGTCTACACCAGGGCTTTCTTTGTCTGCAGTTTGGACGTGGAGCCAACCCTAAACCACCATTCAAACTGCTAACTACCAATGGAGGAGACTCGATAGTTAGCTGCAAGAGAGTTCCTTGCCCAAGTAGTGAGTATCTAATATTTTTGATATTACCTGCTTGTTTCCAATATTCTGCTAGCTTTCTAGAGCAGGTCATCGTTGAAAAATATTGTCACTGATGTACATAACACGTCCATCATCATTTTCCCTGTGAACAAAACTAATAACTATCCAGATCATGGCTATCCCATTTGATATTTAAGTTTTATTTGATCTTCCTCAGTCTGTCCTGGTGACAAAATGATGGAAATCTATTGAAAGAGTTCAACCTAAAACCTTTCCACTTGCATTATCACAGATAAAGACAAATGGAGTGTAGCCCATTTAGCATTGTTCTCATGTCATTGTATTTGTCTTATTTACCAGCTATTGAACTACTGCAAGTTGACACCAACTTCCAGAGTGGCTCACTGATTGAGGGCACTACTAGCAATGAGATCATTGTATCAATGAGTGCAACTAGTGCTCCGAAGTCCAATGGTGTTAGTGGAATAAGCCTGTGGTCAGTCACAGCCTTTGGTAGCCAAAGTCCTGATGGTATTGGTGAGAAAATCAACCCAGTCTCTCAAGTTCTGACAAGTTCTCAGAGCAGCATGGACCTCACTCCTGGTGGAACTATCAACTTTGGTGATGTGTACATTGACTACAGTATGGATGATGTTAACTGCCGGGATATCAGCTACATTTGTTTGCAGTTGGGAAAAAATTCTGGATCAAGCCTTGAATTCACAATTATTGCTGAGGAACAGAATATGATCAGCTGTGAACCAGTCTCTTGCTCAGGTACTTAAATTTTTTACCTTTTCTGTGAATCTTTGTTTGAAGTTACTTGCTAAATATTCTCATAGACTTGCTCAACATACACATTGTATGAATGCTGCTATTAAAAAAAACACATTATTTGAGGTTAAGTAGTATGTCATCATTTTTCCCAGCTATGTTTGTAATGAAATTGATATTTAGTACCAAATAAATAAATGCATGTGGATCTGTAACGTGCATTATGATATGCTAATGAGTTGATCAAACAGAGCTAGAGTGGATGTGTGATGTTACTGTATTCACATTTCTGTACAGATTTCAATAATCCATAACATTTCAAACTTTAATCTTCTTCTGTGAAGGTGTACTTGCTAGAAGCTTGAGTTGGGACTTTCGAGCTGATGAGGTTAGACCAAACCAACTGACTCCGATTACAATTCAGGCAAGTGTGCGCTTTGATGAGAACAGTTCACCTCTCACTGGAGATCGTCTGTGGCAAATGTCACTCTACGGCAGTGAGCTTGATGATGGCTCAGCAGGAACCATAGGCACTCAAACCCAGATTCTTGATGCACAGAATAGTCGAAAACCTTTGAATCCTCAATTTCCCCTGACCTTCAACAATGTGCCTGCCCAGTTCGATGTCAGTTCTATCGGCTGTGGAGACTACCATTACTTGTGTTTGGAGTTCTCAAGAGCAGAGAACTCTGACCCCACCTATGTGTTTGAAGTGGTAGGAGGCGGCAACAAGCTGGTGAACTGCAAACTGCTACTCTGCAACTCTGGTAAGAAGCTTATTTTTTTTTATGTTGTATTTCATGATGATGGCAAAGCAATTCACTTATAGCACATAATAGAACTCTAATGGTAATACTGTAAAACGTGGAATGTTCGCGTGCATTTTAATTTCTCAAGTGCCAAGATTCGCGAAATTAAAATGCACGTGAAAGTTCATGTCTACACCATATTCATTGAATGCCAGTGGCAGTTCGCAAAAATTTCATTACGCTAAAAAGGCCATCGGCTCCAATTCGCAAAAAAAAATTCATGCTGCGAACATATGTTTTACAGTATTATTTTGCTGGAATAGTTCAAGTGAGGCAGGTATTTGGCAAACAATCCTGCTGACATGATGATCTGTTCTGATTGACATAAACCAGTGCCTATTTTCAATTCTCCTGTATCTGCAGATGTTGTCCTTCAAGGTATGACAACCAACATTGTTGGTAGTGCATCAGTGACAGAGGGTTCGCAGAATTCTGTCAATATCGACACATCAGTCTTGACAAGTGCTGAATCCCGAGCCCTCCAGAGAGGCAGAAATCTGTGGCAACTATCCTCATATCTTACACCAGACCCAAGCTCTCCATTGCAGTACAACATGCAGACACAGGTCCTCAATGCACGGCAGGCTGGGAAGGCCTTAAACCCAGGCTCACCAATAGAGTTTGGGCCAGTCACTGTGGACATTGATCTCACACAGACTTCCTGTCAGGAGGCTGGCTATATCTGTACAGTGCTGACCAAAGGACAGAATCCAAGTGTTGACTTCAATCTCCAGGTTATTCCAGACCGCAGCGCAGTGAAATCCTGCTCAAGACTTCAGTGTAATGGTGAGTTCACGTTTAACGAGTGGCAGAAAACAAATGAAGGAGGTTTTGATGACTGGATTAAATTTTGCACCAATAAAAGTTAAGGGCAATCCCATTCTAGTGTTTACTTTCCCTCAAACAGAGTTCTGGTCAGCTTTTGGAAAAACCCGTGATTTTGATGTGGACTGATGTCAGCCCTTTTCACATTACTACCAGACTGATGTTGATACAAATGATTGATCATTCTTAACAGGAGATTAAAAAGGGAAATGTGAAGATCCTTCTAGAGATCTTTTAGAAACTGAGATGATCATATCACAACCTCCAAATCAAAAAGTTTGGTTGTGACTCGTACCACCGTTGCTGGAAAAAAGATTGAAACCTGTCACCTCGTATCCCTCCCATTAATATACGCATCAGTGGCTTGTAGAAGAGCAAAGAAAGAGATAATGAAAAAGGTCCACAAAATCCAACTTGCTTTGGGACTCCCAAAGCAAGTTGGGTTTTGTGGACCTTTTTCATTACAAGCCATTGATGCGTATATGAATGATCTCATTAAGAGACTGTTGATGCGTTGTGATGCTTGATGATTTGTGTGCCTTGCTTTACGAGGGAAATAAACCTTGGCATTAAGACATGATTTGCTTGCCCTGTCCTAGGTGTTCGTCTTCTGAAAAACATGGATTGGACATATGAAGCAGTGGGTACTGTTCCCGGTCAGCCTACCCCAATATCCATCACTGCAAATCTTCTCCCATCATCAGACAGTCGAGACATAAGTGGAAGAAATCTTTGGGAGATGGGAATTTATGGAAGCAGAAATTCTGATGGCTCTGGGGAAAAATTCAATTACCAGGATCAAATCTTGGACTCCACACAAGCAGGCATGTCCTTAGATGGAGACAGCCCTCTCTTCTTTGATGGTGTCCAAACAACATTTGATGTGGGATCTGTGGGCTGTACAGACTTTCAGTACCTTTGTATTGATTTCAAGAAGGGAACCAATCCCTCGGCAGATTTCACCTTTCAGATTGGCAACACCGAGGATGACACTATTACATCTTGTAAAAGGATGTCCTGTGACTCAAGTAAGATATTGTTGTCATTGGATTGTGATTGTATTGTGAGTTGGCAAAATGCAACTATTTCTTAATTTCCATTGTGTAAATTCCTTCGTGAGAAAGTATGTTGAGTCAAATCCCATTTACATTTGATGTGAAATTGACAAGAACATAAAAAATTTATTCATGTTCTCAACTGAAATAATTACTACCACAAAACGGCTAAGTATTAATGACCTATGACATTTTCTGTTATTGCAGATGCTATAGTAACTGCCTTGCAACCTACACTTGGATCTGATGCTGTTCTCATTGAGGGTCTTTCTAGGAATGGATTAAGTGTTGACCTGCGAGCCCTAACCAGCCCAGAGTCGACGCCTATATTTGGTGACAGACTGTGGCAAGTGGATGCATTCCTCAGTGGCAGTTCAAATGGTGATGGGCCCAGACAATCTGTCCAGACAGATATTTTGAATCCATTCCACAGTGCTCTTCCTCTCAGGCCTGGAGTGGACCTCAACTTTCAAGAAGTCCTTCTGAATGTGGATATGGAAGGTGTTTCATGTGACGACACCAGTTACTTATGTTTCCAGATGCGGCGCAACCCAACGGCAACCTTGAGCTTCAACCTGCAAGGAACGCCCGATGATTCCTCCCTCATTGGCTGCTCAGATATGAGTTCTCAATGTCAAGGTATTTACTTATATTAACTGCCCTGAAGATAACTTAACAAAATTAGAGATATTCCCCCCCCCCCCAACTCTGAGAAGGTCAGCAAAATAATAAAGCTTTTATTGAATGTCAACTTTGTCTATTAGTGACCTTGATAGCTTAAACACTACCAAATTGATATAAATATTGTGAAAATATTACTTTTTTCAGTAGAAAACATGCAATGTTCAAATTACCATTGCAGAGATTTTAAAAAATCTGATTAATTGTCTCATTTAACTTAACAATGAGAATTATATATTATTTATTTATATGTTTATGTCTTCTGCATCTATAGGTGTCATTGCGGCTGGGATTGACTGGAGCTATGATGAATCCACACCCCAAATGTTGTCTATTGCCGCTACAGTTGATGTCACAGAAAACAGTCGCAACCTCGATGGTGAAAGGCTTTGGACCTTAGGAGTATTTGGCAGCACCAATGCTGATGGAAGGGGGAGCAGACTTGGCTACCAACCTCAAATTCTAAATGCATTTAACCAGGCCAGGACAGTGATGCCCCCGAGACCAATTACTTTCAGGAATATTGAGACAACCTTTAACATTGACCAACTAGGCTGTAGCAGTGCATATCAATTCCTGTGTCTAGAATTTATGAAAGCAAGCAACCCACGTCCAGAATTCTCTTTCAAGACTCTTCAAGGTGGAGACTCCCTGGTGTCATGCAAACAGAGAGAGTGCAGAGGTATGGAATTAGCTTTGATTTCATCATTGTGATGTACATCCTGTGCATCACCTTGACATATGTCACATGACACTTGACACATGTCCCTATAATTTCTTCGAGCTAGATCTTGCGACACTGTACTAGTCAAAATTTTAGAAGTGCAGTGTCGTAGAATCAACAGGTATAAAATTCAAGTGCTTCATTAAGTCTTGGGAAGTCAAAAAAAGAAAGAAAACAGCTTTTGTGAAGGGTTGTGACATTATAATGAATATTTCTTAATTTCCAGCTGTCTTCGGAAAGTTCCAAATGAGCAATATCAGTGACTTGTCTGATTATTCTTTCATTCATCCAGGGGTCATTATAACCAACCAGGAGACGACTCCACGGGGCTTCAGCCTGAAGGAGGGAGAGCCAGTCAATCAGATCTTCCTTACAACTGTTGTCTCAACGTCTAGAGAGGGTGGCACTGTTACTGGAGACCAGCTTTGGCGCCTTGGCTTTTATGGCAGCCAAACCCCTGATGGATCTGGAACAAGCGTGGGTTACCAGGAACAAATCCTGCCTTTTTATGAGGCAGACCAGGATCTTCGTAGACCAGGAGATACCTTGGAATTTACTAATCTGGATACCAACTTTGATATGACAAATATAGCATGTGCACAAGTACCATTCATGTGTACAGTTCTCTCCAAGAATCCACAAGCATCTGATGACTTCACTCTGACTACTCAGCCCAATGACGATGTTTTGACAAGCTGCTTTCCTGTACCAGCTGATGCTTGCAGAGGTGAGCTACAGTCAGATTTAGAAAAAGAAAAAAAATAGAATGAAGAATAATGCAAAAACTATAATGAAGACAAATTTTCTTCTGAGGGGCCCACATCCTACAAGCTTTGTCTTTAGTGTGTCCCTCCATTTTTGGGATTGTGCATATTGTTTACTTACTTCTAATCACTTGAGTTTTATGACTATGTTTAATTATTGGTGCTACAATCATTGTACATTCTTTTCATCCTACATAGTTTTACACACCTCATTTTCTGTTAACAAAAAAAGAAGGTGATGTCTATATGTTCTTGTAGAAAAATGAAATAAACATGGAATTGAAATTGAAATTGAAAAAACAAGTTAAAGTGGACTAGTTGCCATAGGTTTATTAGTTATGTCATCCATTGCTCATGGCCACATGCTAAAAGCAGAGAATGATGTGTCTGTATTCACACAGGAGTCATTGTGACTGACATGGAATGGGAGTACACATCAAGTCGCCCTAACCCAGGTCAGCCAGACACCCTGGAAATCGACTTGTCCGTAGACTCTCTTGAAACTGCCTCCAGCATTAGTGGCAGACGCTTATGGAGAGTAGGAATCTTTGGTAGTCGAAACGAAGATGGTCGTGGACAAAGACTCAACAATGCTTTCCAGATCTTGAACACTTTCCAAGCAAGGAAAGACCTTGTTAGGGGACAGACGATGAGGATAGATAACATCAGAACAAGATTTGATCTCTCAGACATTAATTGTGAGAGTGGCTACAGGTACCTCTGCTTGGAGTTTGCTCAGAGTTTGAGGCCTGTGCCAGGATTTGAGTTCACTACAAGTTCTGGGGGAAACACCATGGTCAGATGCAAATCCACAGAATGTGATCGAGGTATTGAAAAATCTTCTATGTATTTGTGATATGTGTGTGTGTGTGTGTTCATAAGAAGAAGAAAAAAAAACTGTATATATACATATATGTATTAATCTAAGTGTGCTAAAAACATGAAACACATGTAAGATGAACAAAATCAAAATATGATGGTTGTGGTAGAAGTCATACAGTCTTGCGCCTGTGATGTGAAGTATGTGGAATGAAATGCTCAGGATCTGATCAGATTGTAATTTCTGAAGGCTTCTACTAGTAACTTACACATGAATTGGGGCCATTTCATGAAGAATGTATTTGCTGAGAGAAGTAAATGCACACTTTTTATCTTCCAGGTGTCAAACTGGTTGACTTAGAGACTGTCCCTGATACCAACTACCAGACAGTGGTGCTCAATAGACGCAACAACATTTTGCAGTTCAGCATGCTTGCTGCCCCTGCTGATGATACAGCATCTGTGCGTGGCACCAATCTGTGGGAACTAGCTGTCTGGGGCAGTAACAACCCTCTTGGGGAGGGACCAAGATATCACGAGACGACTGCCTACAACCTTAACACCTATCAGAGAAGTGTGCCTCTCAACCGGGGCAATTTGATGCAGTTTGGCACTGTGGAAACGTCTTTTGACATGACAGGATTGACCTGTGAACAAGTCCAGTACATTTGCGCTCGTCTACAAAGAGATCCAAACTCTGTTCCCAGTTTTGACCTATCCGGTGTGCCACGTGACCGAGTGCTAACTGAATGCTTCACAGTCAGATGTGCAGGTACAGTACATATCAGTTGAAATAGATATAAAACACTGCTTCTCTCTTATAAGGATTTTTTTTTTCTCACTGTGAGTACATGTTGTGTAAGGGTGTTCTTATAGTTTCAAGAGGGATTGTCCTTGTGTATTAAAGTCTAATTGTATTATTCATGCCAGTAACTAATCAAGGTAAGACATTATTTCACAACTATAGGATCACACACAAATTCTTGGTAGATAAGCAGCTGGTATGAGTACTGGGTCATTGTTAGAGATTTTCCGTTGTTGTTGACTACTGAACTTTCTGACCACTCATCTCAATGGTTTTTAGATTATCAGTGAAAAGAATAGCAATACTAAAATTGTGTGTTACAGTCTTCAAATTTCTTACCATCTTGGCTTTTACTGCTCATTTCAGGAGTGGAGATTGATCAGACTAGTGTGTCTGTGTCCGGCCAGAGCCTGACTGATGGCAGTGATGAAGTGGTCTTCAGTGTCACCCTCCAGTCTAACCCAGAGAGTGCTGATGCCACACAGGAAAATATGTGGCAAGTTGCTGCCTACTTGACCAGCACTCCACAGCTGAGTGATGATACAAAGAAACAACTCCTCTCCAGTCAAGTCTTGTCTCCAAGGCAGTCCAGCCAGGCCATCTTCCCAGGCTCACGTAGTGGCCTTTATGATTTACGGACAAATGTAGACCGTGAAACACTAGATTGTTCCGCTACCAACTACCTTTGTGTGCAGCTCAACCGGTCATCGTTGGCTGATGACAGTTTTACTTTCACGGGCTCTAGACCCGACTCTCTCACCTCTTGTGAACGCCTCTATTGTGCAAGAAAGAGTAAGTGGGGTGTAACATGGTTTGGCAACAAGATCCAGAAGAGGAATAATTTTCCAGCCCTCTGGATTCTCTGGGTGAACTTCTTCCCAATCCATCTGTTCCCAGCATGTTGTCATACAAGGAGTTGTTGCATGTCAATTCCAATATCACCCACACCTATACATAGTTACCCAGAGAAATTTCTTCTGTGCCATAATATTACAGGTTCAACAAATGAAGAGTGTTAACTGCATGCTTATACAGTGTAATGCATGATAGTGGGGATTGTTCATGAGAGCAGTCTCTGAAAAGCAAGGCAGAGAGAGAATGAACTAATCCGGACTGTCAGTAACCATATAAAATGTCACACTTTCTTGATTTCTCTTTTTCTCTCTCACAAAACCTCTGTGGACCATTAGCCAGTGCACAGCTGACAGTAAGTTACAAAGTCAATTTTTTTCTACACTCTGAAATGGGTTGTTTTCTTGTGCTCAGTAAATGAATAGTAGGAATATTTATGAAGTGGAGCATTATATAGTTGAGATTTAAAAACTTCTTGTTAAATTATTTTGTAGCATGTTTTTAAAAAAAAGTAAAGAGTATCAGGAATAATTCAAACCAAGATGGTTGCACCTCTATTCTAAGAGCATCAGTCTCTTCAGATCATTAGTATGTCATAATTTGACAGAATGATGCATTTTTCCCATTGAGTGTGTATCTGTGTGTAAAGTTCAACTTGATTGAGCTTTGCAAATCATGTATGCAAAGAGATCCAGGATCCAGGTCCAAGAGAGCATTATCATTATATCCCTAGAAAACTGTAGACAAGTACTTTTCTTTTTTTTTTCTCTGAAATTTGAACTCTGCCCTTACTTCCATTTTGAAAGATACATGCTCAATCAATTTTAATGCGCTGCCTCAAAATGTACCGAAGACATTTTTTCTGTGCCAAATGGAATGTAGAAAAAAAAATTTTCAGAAAATTTTGTGGATGGTTAAATTGTAAGTCTTATACAATATATGTGTATGTATCGATAGAAGTATCTTCTCTTTCAACTTGCATGTGTTCTGGCTGTTGTTTGTTTTGAAAGTCAAGTTGTTGAATGATGTATATGAAGGTTTTCTCGATGAACATCTAATGTGCTTCTGATCCTTCACCAAACCTATAGGCTGGAGAAGGGCCCAGAGGAGATAAGGGACAAAAGGGAGAACCTGGAGAGGCCGACATAAACAGTGCTGTAAGTAAATGTCTTAAAGAGAGTGGTATACCGTAGTTTTAATAGAAGTTTGCCTGATGTGTCAAACAAGGGATTGAACCAAAGGGTGGGAAATTTTCGCTGCCTTTCTGTTCAGGGATAGAACGATTGGTGGAAGACTCAAAGTACTTCACCCTATTGCGGCCATGGTCCATAGACACTTTTGACATCTTATGCAGTGTACAGGATGATTTTATCAAAAGAGTAATCAATTATCACAAAATGCTGTTGACTTAGTAATTTCATGAAAAAAAACAATCATTCAACTCATTTTTCATTTGAATGATTTAAAACTGTTAATTGAAGGCAAACAAGATTCAAAGAAGATTGAGAACTCAGTTTGTCACAGATTAAACTGGATTGAATTCTTCCAGATTCACTGCCAGCCAGTTATGAACCTCCTTTGTTATTTATTTCACTTCAACAGAACTTCCCACCTGGTATTCCTGGACCAGTTGGCCCACCAGGACCATCTGTACGTATATCTTACAGACATAATCCTGAACTTGTGTGCCAACAATCTTTGTGTGTGTGTGTGTGTGTGTGTGTGTGTGTGTGTGTTTTATATATATTTTTTCTGCTCAGTGATTTCAATAATGAGAAGGAATAATCCTGGTTATGATCACAAATTTAAGTTCAAAGATGTATCAGCGATAATTGTGTGAACATTAATTGCACTTGTAATAATTATCAATATTCATTTACAGGCCAAAGTGGTTACAAGTTGTTAGGTTGTCATTACTGACACTGATTCAGTTACCAGTATTTCTGTGTGTATGTGCTTGTATGTATGTGTGTGTGTGTGTGTGTGTGGTGGTGGTGTTTTGTTTTTTGTTTTTTGGATATTTCAATCTTATGGATATCCACATTAAAAAAAAAAAGGATACAACTGTATATATCTGCTAACATGGATGAAAAAAAAATGTTCATGTTATGATGAATGCTGAGCAATCGGTCAAAATTTCAAGATTTGAAGGCATAGTAGTGAAGTGATACAGAGGAAAAGAAATATTAGGCGAAAATAAGGTAATTGGTCGAACTGTTCTGTAAGCTTATATTTCCTCACCACTGTTATCTGTGTACAGGGTGCCCAAGGACCACCTGGAAACTCTGGACCCAAAGGACCCCCAGGACCAAGGGTAAGCTTATATTCATATTGCTGACATATACCAAGTCTCTCTGAATACATGAATATCTGTTCCTAATGGGACAAGAGAAAAACAGTCTCCCTAATTTCGAATTCTTTTTTGCGCATAACATTTAATGTAACACACATTTTTTTTTTCCAGATTGCTTTTGTTTACATGTACCTCCCTAATTTTGATGTTATATGGCAGCCCAGAATTTTTTTTTTTTTTTTTTTTTTTTTTTTGTTCAAAGGGAAGTCAATTATGCTCATTTAACATAGGTTGGTTGAATTGTTACATGGAGATTATTGTAGTGATATGCATTTTGTCATCTTGTCGTTGTTGTAGAAGATGTGATAGAGCTGTGACTGACTGGCATGTATGTTGCTCATGAGTCTGACTGATTATATTTCTCCTCTCTGTAAATCTGTTGTAGGGATTCCCTGGTATGGATGGAATGCCCGGTTTGCCAGGTACCCCTGGACCCCCTGGTCCACCAGGCAAGGCTGGTACCCTCGTTGCTTCTGCACAGACCAGTCAGTACAAGGGACCTCAGCTTCCAGGCTATGCTTATCCACAGGCTCAGGCAGCTGTAAGCTTGACCTTTCCTTCTTTTCATTTTGTAGCATTCTTAATACAATGCACCATTTTTCTTGATTTTATGTGAGATGTCATAATACATCATTAAGACTCTTGTCAAATGTCTTCTGAAGACTAAAATCAAATTGTTTTGTAAGACTGACATGCAATAATGTTTCATTTCAATTTATGTCTGCACTATTATACATATGAAAAGTAAGAAGATTTTTGATGAAAAGACTAAATTCTCAGGTGTTCTTCCATGCACACAAGTAATTCTGCATGCCTATACTACTGGAATGATGTGTACTTTGTTTGCAGTCTGATTATGAAAGAAAAGTCAAAATAATCCCCAATAGTCAGGGTGATCCCCAATTTTGCTATTTATGCTTCCTCTGACAGGGCAACCCTGGACCCCGTGGCCCACCTGGACCACCAGGATCAAGAGTAAGTTGCCAGATATTTGTTGTTTTCTTTGAGTAAGAGACCTTCATGAGAAATATCATTTGTATGATATGTGGTAACCTCTCTGAACATTGACATGTTTCATTTACATGTATGAATGTGTACAATTTGAAAACAAAAATGTATCATAATATGTTGTGAGCTTTTCATTGCTATCAGTAAGACTGCATTTGTAATTACTGATTACTTAATTACTTAAATATAAAAATGGGAAATTGTCATCTTAATATTCTGTGAAGTGCAGTAACCCTTGATGTCTACAGAGCACAAATGAGCAAAGTGATTGCGGTATCCCTACTCTTAAGAATCCAGATATATTTGAAATGCCCAAGGTTCTTGTACACAGTAGGTCAATTAATGGTTACTGAATAGATACAAGGTAGATTATGTTCACTGGCAAATTAAATTCCAGATATCACCAGTGCAAGCAATGCTTGTATTTCAGTTTGAAGGGGAGCTATGTGAAGTCTTGAATATTTTGAATACAAGAGTATGTCTTTGTAGTAAAGTAAATTTTGCAGCTGCAAGCATGACATGTCTGGGAGTTTCCTTGCCTTATACCCACAGGGACCTCAGGGATTGACTGGACCCGCAGGACCCGCTGGAGAGCCTGGATCTCCTGTAAGTTGGCCTAACTCAAAAGAGATTTCTGGATTTCCACTTACCTCTCTGTACCTGTACTCTTCTGTCCCTAATTTCAAGCTATTTAGTATTTTCATCTTCTCTTGCTTATCTGGAGCTCCTGTAAATCAGTTGATAAGTTACTGGTACATGTCTTCAATGTAGCTGTATGGAAGAGCAGTGTTACTGTGAATGCAGACATTATGACATTTAGTCTGTCTTGTGAAGACAGAGATGAGATTATCATGGATGAAAGAGATGTGGTACTTGTAGCTGATATTTCCCTTGACTGCAAGACAAGTTAAATTAAATGATGACATCAATTGCATTCATGCTCAGTTTCTATGAGGATGTCATAACTTAAATTGAGGTTTCTCCGGGATATAACTTCTTAGACCAGCAATAAGTATTTGATTGTTCTTACAATGGTTCCTAAATCTTAAGTCGAAAGACACCCATTCACTCGTCTCATTATCTGCATTTACAGGGAAATTCTGGACCTCCTGGACCCCCAGGTTTACCTGGACGCCCTGGATCAGATGTGAGTAGCTTGTCATTACTCTATCAGACATACTACAGTTTGATTGGAGACACAAGGCCTTGAGGTTTATTTCATTTGTCATGTTGGAGCTGTGAAGATCAAATCACTGGGTTGGTTTGCCCTTCAGTTACCTCATGCCAACTGCTAAAGATTTTCTCTAAGAAAATGTCTTTAAACTTCAATCAGCAATTTGTTACTATGAATTAATGTCATTCTACATTCAAGGTCTTCACGAAGGTTATGAATATTATGAAGAAAATGAAATGATTTCAGATTATAATGATGTAACTCCCATTCCACCCTAACTTGGTATGTAAATGTGTTATTGCTATTTCAGGGAGATGATGGATCCCCCGGTGCCGCTGGACAGCGTGGACCTGCAGGAACCCCAGTGAGTATCACATAAATGCCAGTGTACCAACATCACCATCTCATTTAGGCCAAATATTCAAGTGGCCAAATGTGTGTGTGTTTGTGTATGTTTTGTGTCTGTTCATTGATGGTGCACTACTTATTTATTTATTTATTCTTAGAGTAAAAAATGAGGAATCATGCAAAACTGCTAGTTCTTTTGTGCATTTTGTGCCAAACTGATTGTGCTTTTCCATTTCTTACAGTGACTTACAGTGTACATACTTAAATGATACTATGACACAGTGACTTACAGTGTACATACTTAAATGATACTATGGAGTATAGACAAAATGGTACTGTGAAGTATAGACCAAATAAAAATAGTTTCAATTTTCTCCTCTCAAACATCATGGTATGTCACCATAGGACTATATGGAATGGATTGACACAACCACTGTCTGTATGTTTTCATTTAGGGTGCCCGAGGAAACCCAGGTTTACCAGGAGCCCCAGGAATGAAGGGACATCAGGTAAGAAGTTCTTGTTGGTGCGTTACTGGTGTTAAGGATATAGTGTACCATCTGCCTGATTCATTTTAAGAAAAATTATGTGATGAATGCTTAGTTTTATTGTTGTGTATTTGGTTTATCTTATAGGCAGACACCATTATACTACTTTCACTTAACTCCAGCAAAGAAATTCCCGCCTTGATTCCAAATTTTGCAGGACTTGGATCCCATGTTTGTTGTGACTGTGAAAGGAAACAGTAATTAACATGTCATGCATATTAACCCGTTGAGGACGAGTCCCGAGTATACTTTAATATGAGCTACAACTAGGTCAAGTTAGGAGGAATTACGAAATGCTGATGAAAAAAGCTTGGTCAGGTTAGGCAAGTGCCTAGGCACAAAACCTGAATTGTTAATAGAAGGTATCTTCATTTGTTTAAATTGTTGTTTTGTGTCTTATAACAAACTTAAAGTGGACACAATGTCCTGTGTCTCATGTCTTAACTGTGTTTCTGTTTCCCTTTCAAAATAGAAAAAAGATTTAATGTCCACATGTGATTCTGTGTGTTTTGATAATGGTAGGGTCTGCCTGGACTCTCAGGAATGAAGGGAGAGAGGGGAGAGACTGGTGACCGAGGAAATGATGGAAGCCCAGGTGCTGCAGGCCCTCCTGGACCCTCTGTAAGTATTTCTTGAAACTCTCATTTGCCTTTTGAAATGATAAGGAACAATTCAAGGATAAAATAATGCCTTTGTAATGCACAATCCTTCTTTGCAATTCTGATATATGAATTTCATTGAATGTTGATGGTAATGCGAGATACAATACAATTTTATGTGCGAACTCTTTGGAGAAAGTAAAGCAAGAAATAAGTTGTGCCCTGTAAGGAAAGATAAACAACTCTTGTAAGTAATGAAAGTAAGTTTGTCAATAATGTTGACAAAATGAGTTGAAATTGATATTGCCTGCCATTGCCAATTGAAGTTTGGCATAAAAATTTGAACCTATGACCATGAACAAGAGAGGTTTCTATGGTGTGAGCAACATGAAACTTGCTGAAAAGATAACTGTAAGCAGGATTGAGTGAACCTTGATGAGCTCAGTTTTTTGTTTATTGTGTTTGTGATGTAGGGAGCTCCTGGACCCCAAGGAGAGCGTGGCCGAACTGGACCAGCTGGACCACAGGTAACTCAGTTTACCCATATTTCTGTCTTCTCAACTTGTCAACCCATGACAAATGCCTTGCCTGTAGATATTAATGAATTGAAACATACTCACTTGAAGAGAATCATATCTAGAGATAGTGATGTATCATGGACCATGAAGTTTTTCAAGAAGATGGTGAAACATGAAATGCTGGGCATATGCATGTAAACTCAAACATTTATTGTAATAAATTCTTCAGTAATCCCGTTTCAAACCCAAAACTTTATCATTGTTCAAACTTTATCATTGTTCAAAGAATCAAAGATACTGGTATTCAAGTGCTCCCTTTTTAAAGAGAAGTTTCATGGTGAGGCACTAAGTGATAAATGCATTTTCACCCATTTCTCTGCCAGGGAGACCGTGGTGCTGATGGTGCAACTGGATCACAAGGACCCCCAGGCTCTACTGGACCTCCTGGTGTTCCTGGCATGCCTGGAATTGCTGGTGCTAAGGTGATTTTTTTTTTTGTTCGTTTGTTTTCTGTGTTCTTTTTTTGAAAATAATTTTAAGTTAAATCTTAATCTTGAAATGCATGTGATAATTATCATTATTGGATATGAATACATTAAATAACTGTCTTTTAATGCTCTTCACATTATTAGGGAGATGCTGGATCACCTGGTGCACGTGGAGCCCCAGGTCTTCAAGGAGCCCGTGGAGAGCGTGGAGCTGAGGGAGCACAGGGACAGACTGGACCCCCTGTAAGCCACCTCACTTTATCCAATGCCCTCTTCTCCTCCCCCCCCCCTAAAAAAAACCCAACAACAACAAAACAAACAACCAACTATATAATTTGTGTATGCATGCATGCGTATCATAAGATATTTTGGCAAGGTGATGCTTTGAGAAAGAGAGAAGTGTATAAAGTGTAATACTAATGTTTGATATACCCAAAGTTTTCTAAATCAACTGTTTGCTAAATCAACATGGGATTATTTGATCCTTGCATTTAAATATTACCACCTAAATGACTCAGCTTGCTTATACTGTTCTTATTTGGCCTGATGTCTGCAGGGAGTCCCAGGCCGAGATGGATCTAATGGAGCCAAAGGATCAGCCGGACCCCCAGGAGCTCAAGGTTCACCCGGATTCCCTGGTGCCCGTGGACCTCCAGTAAGCTTAACCCTGACAGAATTTTTAGTCAAGTTATAGTTAAAATTGCCATTATCTGAAACATTTTTTTCTTTTTTGTTTTTTTTTTCTGGTTGTAGATGAGGCACAACTCATATTTCTGGTCGAATTTTTATGGCAAAATTGAAATCAAACTTGATTTTTCTAGACACAGAGTTGATAGTGGGGCAATAATAAAATCTTTTAATATATATATATATATATATATATATATATATATATATATATATACATATATACATATATATATATATATACATTTTAATGGCAGTATTCACCATTTGCAGATGAAACAATAATCCAGCCTTAGTGCTTCAAAATAGTTCTAAAATGTGAGTTACGGATGGAAACAACCTATTAAAAAGTTTGGATCAGGATAATCAATGTTGTGTATCGTTAGATATACAAAATGTGAACAATATTTACAAAAAAATTGTTTCTAGAATAAACTATTTACATTTATGGTTTGTTTAGAAAAAAAGGGATATCTCATTATATTCTAGGCATTATTGCAATTTTTTTTATGATAGGATGTTTTGTGATGCAACTGACCTGCACATATGCATCAAATGTGATAACTGGAACATTAAAAAAAAAAAAAAAACATTGCTACAAATGGTAAACAATACTAAAACAAGATTTTTTTGAACACTTTTTGATAGTACACATCATTTTTCTATCACACCCAACTAGGGACCTGCTGGTAGCCCTGGCCCAGCTGGATCTAAGGGAGACCAAGGTAATGCTGGAGCCCCAGGAGCCCAAGGAGAGACTGGACCAATTGGACCCCGTGTATGTTGACGACTTCTCTTTTAACTTAAAGTTCCCCTACTGACAATAACCTGTTAAGATATATGTGACCCGCGCCAACAGTTCAGGCAAAAGTCGCAAGAGCAAATTCCCTCCTGGGTGGGGTACAAAGATTTTGACTATAATTTTTGGCGATTTTGGATTTCTGCAGAATTAGAATCTTTGATATGTTTTCTACATCTTCACTAAATTCCATAGCATATGACTAAGTTTTTCCTATCAAAAATGGAATTTTAAATGCCCTATGTTAGATCGCAGTTTCGATCTTCTTTCGAACGCCACGCCAATATGCCCAGTGTTGCTACGGCATGGCATCTCGCGTGCGATTGGCTAGTGCATCTCACACATTTACATAGTTCGGCTTTCGGAGATAGGTCTCGCAGCCTGTCGGAAATGTTTTTCTCCATGCGTGCATGCTCAATTGTTGTTGCGACAATAGATACCAGTACGCTCACATTGTGGTGTGTGCTCTTCGTTTGGCTTTCTATCCGAGCTTTTTTACCGCTATGTTTGACAACGGAAGGGAAACAAAAAGTGAACATCAACACTAGGCAGCACAATAACTTCCAACGTGAAAACAGATACGATAGGGAACATGGTTTGAACGTATCAGAGTCGCAAATCGGCACAAAAAAATCCTGCAACATGCGATCGGAAACATAGCGTGTCAATTGTGCTTAGAAAACTATATAAATATGACAGTACTGGTTGACTCAAAAGACAGCAGAAGCGAGGAAAGGAGCGGTCATAAATGACTAATATTCAAATAGGCAGTATTATTAACAATGCCAAAATTGCACCAAACTAAGTAAAGTCGTGTTTGTTTGTTTGTTTGTGTACTACACAATGCAACACATGCACGGCTTGAAAAAAAAAAACAACAGGAAGCGTGACTCTTGCCATCTTTCTGCCTTCGAAAGGGTCCCAAACGATTAGATTTACAAGACAAATCAACCGCAATGAAAACGTGATTTGTAAAGATGTGGATACGAATGCGCCACTTGCTCCCGTGACGTGTGCACACACACAGGCATAGCGTGTGGATGCCATTGGGTAGTACGTGCACATGCACATGCAACCTACCCAGCAAGCTTACAATTATCATATCCGCCATCTTGAAAGACTTACTGGTAAACAAACCCAAGCGAAATGCATTGTGTATTCGGCTCCATATGCTGAGTTCCGAGGAAGGTGCCCGGGAAATATGACTCTCTCAGTGAGCCAATCAGAAGCCACTGTGGTTGCTAGAGGCGGATCTCAATCTCGATTGGCACCATTGTACGGATGGGTGATTCTCAACTCGCATCGCATTGCCTGGTGTGTGCATAGAACTCGCTTGTTCATGATGTAATGATAATTTCTAGACTCAAAGTAAGAGAACCTTTTTACAACTTTCAACTGAGTGCCTGTACAGACTAAATTTATTTTGTTTACTTCAAATAGTTTAGATTGCTGAGACAATGACATAAGTATGGAGCAAACCTTATTATGCCACCAACTCATGGATATTACTCATACTGTATTTATTATACATAATCTGTTTCCAGGGTGAGACTGGACCTGGTGGACCTCCAGGACCTCAGGGAGAGAGTGGAGACCGTGTAAGTCTGACCAAGTGATTTAGACTTTTTCTACAGAGGATGCTGAAATAGATTTAAGAAAAAAAAGACTATTGATAATGTTGATTGGTTTGTAGAGGTGCTAAAAAGTGTACTAGTGGATCAGTCCATTTTTTGATCATAACACAAATGGACCATACAGAAATATTTAGAATTTGGATCACATTACAAACCTTTTCCAAGTTATAATTGCATCATACTTCAGAATGTACAAATAATCTGAGCCTCATTTATTTTTTTGTTTACTTCAGATGGAGGTTAATTTTATAATGTGATAGCCAAATAAAGTCATGAGGCTTGTAACAGGAAGCAGTTTTCATATTTATTAAAAAAAAAATATGTTGGTATCAAGAACTAACTCTATTCTCTAGATAACATGTTGTACCATTGTGACCTCAAGGTACTCTCACCATTGTGTGGTGTAGAAATGAAAGCAGTGGATGAAACCCTCTTCTATTCATTTGTTGCTTCCAGGGACCACGTGGAAGTGTTGGACCAGCTGGACCTCCAGGTGCTGTAGGAGAACGTGTAAGTTGAGAAGACACTCAATGGAGGTTAACTGTACTTGTACAAATGCTCACCGGGCTGAACTATGTGATACATACTCAGTCTAAAATGGCAATTGAATAATCTTTTTTAACTATTTCCCCCCCCCCCCATCATTTCTTATATCCTGACACAGAGCAGTAGAAAAGGGGGGAAAAATTGTCCCATTTGCTTCCTCGTAATTATTCATATGTTTGTTCATGTTATTGGCGTGTGTGCTATGTGTTTTGGTGGTGTTTTTTTGGTAGGAACTAGGGCATTTATACATCAGAGTAGGATGTTATATCTTACAGTATTGAGAAAAGGAAAATGAGGTCTTCACGTTAGTTATCGTTTTGGTGCTGTGACACATGAAAGGATGATCAGTACCAAATTATAATAGATCAAATTATAGAAACATGCAGCATTAATTGATCAAACTTTATACATAGCTAATGTCTAAACCACCAAAAATGATTTGAGGAAAAAGAAAGAATATTTGCCTGTATCCTTTGAAAGTGAGATGAGCAGTGTCTCCTTTTCTCCCATGTCTAGTGCCTACTAATCAGTTTCCCTCCCTATGTGCTATGTACAGGGACCAATGGGACCTCCCGGTATCTCTGGAGCACCAGGAGCTCCTGGACCTAAGGGAGACCGTGGACTGGGTGGAGAACGTGGAGCAGGTGGAGCTAAGGGAGCTGCTGGTGAGCCAGGCAGACCAGGAGAACCAGGAATGCCAGGACAGAGGGTAAGCACTGAACATTTCTCAGCCACTTAATGGTGTGACAAAGAGACAGAGAGTAGGCAACACTGCCCAAATGAACATTAGGGAGCCTTAGATTTTGACGCACGGACGTTTGAGACGACGAGTGCGCTTGATGTTCTCCTCTCCCCTGCGTCGCATTGAAAAGTAGCTTTAGATTACACTGGGACGCAACGTATAAAAAATAAAATCACGCCCCCATTTGATCGGTGCATGAAGTAGTTCTCTACGTAGCAAACTGTGTGGACGTAAAAATAGCCCAGTACGCATAGTGAAAAACTCGGGCGACGCAAGCTAAAATTAGATCGACTTGACGCGTGCTTCTGCGCACGCTCAGAACATGTTTTTCCCTCTGAACGTCCGCGCGTCTAAAATCTAAAGCTCCATAATGAGATTTCATTAAGCAGAACTAAGTTTCATCAATTTTAAGATTGTAATTGGAGATGGATTTCATTGCTTGTTTTTCTTATAGATACAGGAAATGTACCAAGTGTATGGCAACTAAACTCTCAAGTAAAACAATGTATTGAGATGCAATTAAGTAGGTGGCTGTTTCTTTGTAATGGGGAACATTCTAGTGCTCCTTCTTTGTGATATTAAAGGCATAATTTACCATTTGCAGATTTAACAAAAACCCAGCATTAGAGCTTTAAAATAGTTCTGAAATGTGAGTTAGCGATAGAAATAACCACCATAAAAATTTGAATCTGTATAATCGATGTTAAGTATTGTTAAATACACCAAATGTGAACAATAGTTGTA
Source organism: Diadema antillarum (assembly GCF_040938485.1). NCBI lineage: Eukaryota > Metazoa > Echinodermata > Echinoidea > Diadematoida > Diadematidae > Diadema > Diadema antillarum. The sequence goes on along the minus strand of NW_027271164.1, from coordinate 2,603,877 downwards.
ATAAAAATGTTTCCAGACTAAACCATCTACAGTTACGGTGTATTGAGAAAAACACTGAGATCTCCTTATATTTTAGGCCTTGTTACAAAAATTTAATATGGTAGGATGTTTTGTGATGCAACAGACCGACACATGTGCATCAGATGTGATCTTGAACATTTTCAAAATCACATCTCCCAAAGGTAAACAGGACTTTTAAGTTTGGCCCTTACTTCTAGTGAGAAATGAAGATGTTTTTGCTGTTTGACTGTCAATGGGGTGTAAGATAATTTTGAAGCGTAAATGCATGATTCGTTGTGCTTGTCTATCTACAGGGACTGACCGGACCACCAGGAAAGCAAGGACGTGATGGAAAGCCAGGACCTGCTGTGAGTTTAATTTTCACTCCTATACACCATTTAAAATTTCAACACTACTCTATAAAACTTCTTATTAGAATTTTAAGTTTTTCAAGAGAATGCTTCCTGCACATGACTTTTTGCTGAGTAATTGAATGAAAAACTACATTGTTCATGGACTTGACAAGTGTTCTTTGAGGTCATCTCTGAAGGAAAGAATAGTGACAGTGTTGAGGTACGACAATTCTACATCCATGCTGATACATGCTTTTTGTCATCTTCTGTCTCACAGGGTGCTCCTGGAGAGCCAGGTGCAACTGGACCTGCTGGTGCTGAAGTAAGTGAAGGACCTTTCTAGTTCTCCCTCACTGCCCTAGCTAGAATCCTTTGTCTCATCCTTCATCAACCTCGTCAGATTTCAAGAATGTGTTCAACATTTCTCTTGTTGGAAAAATCGCAGCAGCTTCTGTAAAACAATTTGAGCTTCAGACCAAAGTGCCAATGATTTACTTTTGCTAATAAGAAAATTATTTAGTTGAAGACCTTGTGGTTCAACACAACATGAAAAGTTGTGATAAGATATGTGATCTCTTTCCATGATAAAAATGGATTATTGTTGCACTTTGTATGGTAAAAAATGGGGATAACTGAAAAATTCTTCATCAGGAAATAAGCATAATGTTAAAGGGACTGTACAGTACTGGTTGAGGTGGGGATTCATGTTTTGAACATTTTTAAGTGAGATAAAGAGAAAACTCTAATGAAATATGAAAGAACATGTAATTTCAAGAAGAATTCAACATTTATTTGATGAAAATAGGTTTTCAAATGACTGAGATATTAAAAGAAAATGATAATTCTAAAAGGCGACATCCCACACCTTTTATTAGGGTCTCGTTGTTTCACCTTGTTTTGGGATATCTCAGCCATTTCAAAACCGATTTTCATCGAATAAACTTTTGATACCCCTTAGAATTGCATGCACTTTTACATCTCATAGAGAAGTTTCTGAATATGTCGCAAAATGTTAAAAGCTAAA